>NC_090648.1:26739418-26784418 GCF_040937935.1 Hyperolius riggenbachi
GAACCATTAGGTTGCTTAAAGGAGAACTGTAGTGAGAGGTATATGGAGGCTGCCATATTGATTTCCTTTTAAGCTATACCAGTTGCCTGGCAGCCCTGCTGATCTATTTGGCTGCAGTAATAATAATAATTATAATCCAAACATTTGTATAGCGCTTTTCTCCTGTCAGACTCAAAGCGCTCAAGAGCTGCAGCCACAGGGACGCACTCAAGAGGCCACCCTGCAGTGTTAGGGAGTCTTGCTTTGAACTCCTTACTGAATAGGTACTTGACCTAGCCAGGATTCGAACCCTGGTCTCCCATGTCAAAGGCAGAACCCTTAACCAGTACACTATCTAGCCACTGTCGTGTGAATCCCACCAGAAACAAGCATGCAGCTAATCTTGTCAGATCTTACAAAAATGTCAAACACCAGATCTGCTGCATGCTTGTTCAGGGTCTAGGGCTAAAAGTATTGGAGGCAGAGGATCTGCAGGATAGCCAGGTAACTGGTATTGCTTAAAAGGAAATCAATATGGTAGCCTCCATATACCTTTCACTACAGTTCTCCTTTAAAGGGAACCTTAACTGAGAGTGATATGGCTGTTTCCTGTAAACAATACCAGTTGCCTGGCAGTCCAGCTGATCTTTGTGACTGCAATAGTGGCTGAATCACACCCTGAAACAAGCATGCAGCTAATCCAGTCTGACTTCAGTCAGAGCACCTGATCTGCATGCTTGTTCAGGGGCTGTGGCTAAAAGTATTAGAGACACAGGATCAGCAGGCAATTCAGGCAACTGGTATTATTTTAAAAGGAAAAATCCATATCCTTCTCCGTTTAGGTTCCCTTTAAGGATTTGTAGCATAAAAGCCAACTCACATTGGCTGGGATTCGAACCTGGGTCTCTCTGTATGGTGGACAAGCACACTATCCACTATACCAACTGAAGCTGGCCTGAATTGCTGGCCTGAAATTGCTGGCCTGAAATTGCTGGCCTGAAATTGCTGGCCTGAAATTGCTGGTGGGATTCACACGACAGTGGCTAGATAGTGTACTGGTTAAGGGTTCTGCCTTTGACATGGGAGACCAGGGTTCGAATCCTGGCTAGGTCAAGTACCTATTCAGTAAGGAGTTCAAAGCAAGACTCCCTAACACTGCAGGGTGGCCCTCTTGAGTGCGTCCCTGTGGCTGCAGCTCTTGAGCGCTTTGAGTCTGACAGGAGAAAAGCGCTATACAAATGTTTGGATTATAATTATTATTATTACTGCAGCCAAATAGATCAGCAGGGCTGCCAGGCAACTGGTATAGCTTAAAAGGAAATCAATATGGCAGCCTCCATATACCTCTCACTACAGTTCTCCTTTAAGCAACCTAATGGTTCTATTGCATTGAGCATTAATGGTACATTTTACGGTAGCTTCACTTACTACTGTAGTGGTACAGTGCTTAGGGTGATGCACTGACGTGTCCACCATGCAGTGTGATCTGGGTTCGATTCCCAGCTATGGTATGATATATACTGGCTTTTAAAAAAGTATAATTCCCTGCCAGAAGACACCCTCCTCCCGGAGGGAGGAGGGAATAGGTTGGAGGGTTGGAGGGTTGAAGGGTTGGAGGGTTGGAGGGTTGAAGGGTTGGAGGGTTGAAGGGTTGGAGGGTTGAAGGGTTGGAGGGTTGAAGGGTTGAAGGGAGGAGGGAGGAGGGAGGAGGGAGGAGGGAGGAGGGAGGAGGGAGTGGGAGGAGGGAGGTGGGAGGAGGGAGGAGGGAGGTGGGAGGAGGGAGGTGGGAGGAGGGAGGAGGGAGGTGGGAGGAGGGAGGAGGGAGGTGGGAGGTGGGAGGAGGGAGGTGGGAGGAGGGAGGAGGGAGGAGGGAGGTGGGAGGAGGGAGGTGGGAGGAGGGAGGAGGGAGGAGGGAGGAGGGAGGAGGGAGGTGGAGGAGGAGGGAGGGAGGGAGAGTAAAAACTCCCTAGCAGAGAGTGTAGCAGCTGTTCCATAACTAATTAGTGTAGGTAGGCAAATGGTATAAAGGACCTTGCTTGGAGGAGGGTGGGTCCTCGAGCAGTGAAGTGTATTTCACTCAATTAGGTGTGACTCCAGGCATTAGAGCTTTTGAAACATGTTTTCTATCATTTTTGCAGTGTATAGAATTTTTTAAAACTTTGAAAGTTCGCCTCCCCATTGAAGTCTATTGCGGTTCGCGAACTTTTTCGCGAACCGAACCTTTCGCGGAGGTTCGCGAACAGGTTCGCGAACCGAAAATCGGGAGGTTCGGCCCAACTCTATCTGTCAGCGGTGGCTGGATGGTATAATGGTTAAAGAGACTCTGAGCAGTGCAGTAACTATGAAAGATGCATATCATTTTAAAGCTCTCTTTTCCTCTTTCCAATGTCATCTAAACGGCTGCTCTATGCCTTTTAGTTTTCGATATTTTCGCGATTGAAATTGCGGCCACAGGACGACTTTTCTCCAAAGTCAGCGGTGGCTGGATGGTATAATGGTTAAAGGGACTCTGAGCAGTGCAGTAGCTATGGAAAGATTCATATCATTTTAAAGCTCTCTTTCTCCTCTTTCCAATGATATATAAACAGCTGCTCTATGCCTTTTAGTTTGCGATATTTTCGCGATTGAAATTGCGGCCACAGGACGACTTTTCTCCAAAGTCAGCGGTGGCTGGATGGTATAATGGTTAAAGGGACTCTGAGCAGTGCAGTAACTATGGAAAGATTCATATCATTTTAAAGCTTTCTTTATCCTCTTTCCAATGATATATAAACAGCTGCTCTATGCCTTTTAGTTTTCGATATTTTCGCGATTGAAATCGCGGCCACAGGACGACTTTTCTCCAAAGTCAGCGGTGGCTGGATGGTATAATGGTTAAAGGGACTCTGAGCAGTGCAGTAACTATGGAAAGATGCATATCATTTTAAAGCTCATTTTCTCCTCTTTCCAATGATATATAAACGGCTGCTCTATGCCTTTTAGTTTTTGATATTTTATCGATCGAAATCACGGCCACAGGACGACTTTTCTCCAAAGTTGGCAGCTCGATTCAGCACAATGCAATGAAATATAAGGAACCCAGGGGGATATAATTACAAACATCATGCTGGTAGGTGTGAGGATGTAATGAATTAGTTGTGGGTATGCTTAAAGGCATATCCACAGGCACTGCTTGGAGTCCCTTTAAGGGCTCTGCCGCTGATACAGGAGACCAGGGTTCGAATCTCAGCTCTGCCTGTTCAGTAAGCCAGCACCTATTCAGTAGGAGACCGTAGGCAAGTCTCTCTAACACTGCTACTGCCTATAGGGCGCGTCCTAGTGGCTGCAGCTCTGGCGCTTTGAGTCCACCAGGAGAAAAGCGCGATATACATGTTATTTGTCTTGTCTTGTCAAATGATGCCGTGCGCTGCTGATTGTCTTCAGAGCCAGGCTCTCCTCCTAGGTCCCCCTCCTGCTACTGTGCGCTCTGCCGCTGCCCACTCCACCCTCCCTTCCCACAGAGAACCACAGCTGCAGCAAGAATGATAGCAGCAGATGGCAAACGCTCACTCACCTATCCATGATCCAAGCAATAGAGATCCCGTCATCTGAAACCCATCTGTCTCTTCTACAGTGCAGCCGCTCGCTCTGAACTTCCTGATTCTCAGATCAGACATGAAGTAGGAAGTAGTAATAGTAGTAGTAACAGAGCGGCAGCACTCTAGAGGAGACAGATGGGCTCCGGATGACGGGACCTCTATTGCATAGAGATCCCGTCATCTGAAACCCATCTGTCTCTTCTACAGTGCAGCCGCTCGCTCTGAACTTCCTGATTCTCAGATCAGACATGAAGTAGGAAGTAGTAATAGTAGTAGTAACAGAGCGGCAGCACTCTAGAGGAGACAGATGGGCTCCGGATGACGGGACCTCTATTGCTTGGATCGCAATAGGTGAATGTGATTCATCTGGTGCTGTCATTCTCCCCCACTGCGGCTGCCTTCTCTGCTGGACTATCGTATTCACTGGGATGGAGGCTGCATGGTGGCTGTCTATTTTTGGAGGAAATTGGTTATTCGTTGGTGGGAGTGGTTATGTAATTCTGTCTGGGGAACGGCTTCCGGTTTGGCGGTGTTCAGAGCTTTCTGCTATTGCCAGGCTGGAGATGCAGGGGGAAAGTGCTGCTGCTGTGATATCTGGCGCCCTCTTCACAGGGGTGCCCCAGCCCCTGAGTGCAAATGTCCCAGCCATTCATCTCTCACTCTGCATTTTGCCGCTGCTATTCCCTGCATTGTGCACCCACAGAGGAAAGCGTGCTGTTGCCCATAGCAACCAGTAGCTCGGCTGCCCGGTGTGTGCGACATATTGCTGTGCAGCTGCATCTTCTGATTCTATTACGACATGATGGGGGGGCCCAAATCAGTTACTTTGCTTCGGGCCCCATTTAGCCTTAATCCGGCTCTGGTTCTACTGGGGGTGTAGTACCCCACGACTTTTCTATACTACTTCACATGTACTTAATATATGGTGTCCATTCTCTATGTATTTACTGAGGGTTGCATGTGATCTACATATTGGTTATAGCTCTCTGGGCTATTACAGTTTTTGATGATATTTTTTATTCCCTATCCCCTCCTCTGATCCTCAGAATGTGGCCGTTCCTGGAGAACTCTCCCCGTTCTGGACTAATTGAAATTTAAACAATTGCCCTTTATTAAGTTGACCCATCCCAAAATGGCCGCCCCCATAGGTCTCCGCCAAAATGGCCGCTGAATGACACATTGTGCTCTACTGGGGAGCTTGTTGCTATGTTCACATAGCAACCAGAGAAGCCGCTCCGGCCGGACACTAGATGACGTTATGCGTCATTACCCACAGACGCACGCCGGCCGCGGGCCACGCCCCTTGATGACGTCAGCCCGCTCCTCTCCGGCGCACACGTTTGTTTCAAATTGGCGCTCCAACACTACGGGCATGTTTGGCGCCCAGGATACTGACACTCTATACTAGGTAAGCCCTTGTCCCCTACATTTTAGTATGTGTAGCCCTTCGTCCAGGGGACCTGTCAGTTAGCTCGTACTTACCCTATATCCCGGCCCCAATATTAAATACTATATATACATACGTACACCTGCCCTGTCACAATACTTTCAGGATTGCACTACATTATGTATTGAATCGGACTCCCCGCCCCCACTGACACCTGTCTTAACAATTATTAGCCCTTATATCCTTTTGATATCCAATATTTAGCTACTCTATTAAGGAGTTTTATTGAATTTCGCCTAACTCCACGTTTTTAATCCCTCATAGTTCATCCATTCTCTCCTGGCCCCCTTTCCCTATGGCCCCCGCGTGAGCTGTATTGTACCATATATTCTTATTAGATATGCTGTTAGAGGCACTACTGTCCGACATAGACATGGGACAGTATTCTGTTGGCCTAATATGTTAGATATGCTATCCTCATCTGTATTGCGTATGTACATGGATGTGTATATGTATGTGTAATTCTTGGAGATTCTTATGTTCTCTTATGATTATTAGTATTTTGTTTATGTTTTTATTATATCTACTGTCCCTATGGGTAGCCACCGGTATATATATATCACCACCGGGATCTATGGACTATACCCTATGGTTTCTCTTGCATAGCTATAGCAATGGACTATAAAAAATTGTTTTATTGGTTTTTTTATTATCTTATAGGTCATATTGTTTATTTATTTGTTTATGTATTTATGATTACTGGTGCTGAGTGTTATGTGTCTATTTTGCTGTTTGTATTCAAAGGCACACTTATAGACCTGAGGAAGCGGCTGTTGCCGAGAAACGCGTTGTCATTTGTGCCTCAATAAAAGCTAAGAAGTATTTATTACTACCTTGCGTGTGATTTTCACTACTATAAGGTAGGAATAAGAGAACCATTTTTATTTCTTTATTATTATTATTTTTATAACACATATCACTGAGATAAGTCTACGGGCGCCTCCTACTCTTCTTTACTCAAAGGCGATTCCCAAAACACACAATTGACAGAGCATATAGAAGGGCCAAAAACACCAAACGTACAGATACCCTTGTGCCTAAAACAGCACCCCAACAAGTCAAAAGACAGACATTGAGATTAATAGGCACTTTTTCGAACCAGTCCCATCAGATTTTTTGTATACTAGAGAGGTACTGGACAATCTTACACCAGGACAAAGACTTGACCAAATTCCTGAAGAGGAAGCCATCAGCGACTTATCAGCATAGTGAAAATCTGAGGGACATGTTAGTGCACAGCACAAACACAGTGAAGAAGGAGGGGTCAACCTGTCTAACATGGTTACCCCCAAAACCCAAGGGTTCATTCAGATGTGTTTATGTGCCTACAGTAAAAAACTTTACGGCAAGAGCAACAAACAGAAATTTCGCCATTAGATCCTTTTTTAATTGCAACACCTGAGGTTTGGTATACGTTGCAAGGTGCGGTTGTAACCTGCTATATGTGGGAAAGACTACAAGGGCTCTTTAAGATAGGCTCCTTGAGAATATAGGAGGTATTAAGCACAAAAGAGATACACCTATATCAAGACACATGCACTCTGAGCATGCTGCAGCCCCCTTTGCTATCTCAGTTTAGGGACTCCAGCAGTGGAAGTGTGGAATTCAGAGGGGAGATCTTGATAGGAAATTACTACAATTAGAGGCAGTATGGATCTTCAGGATGGATACTCTGGCCCCTAAGAGGTTAAATGAGCATTTTTCTGTCAAATGCTTTCTATAGATCTATAATACAGTGCTTAGTGATTTGGTCCCCATCGGTCTCATGCCATACCCAATGTCTACCCATCATACTTATATTGGCCTGACTCCACCCCCACCCTAAACCCCCCACTTCCACTCAACAGCGTGCATGCCTGCCCCCTGTCTTTCCTAGTTTTGCAGGTCCTCCATGTCTTATTCCATCCCCCTTCTTTGGCCACAAATGAGACTGTTCACACTATGAAAATAGCTGATTTCCCTTGTATGAGTTGGCACAGTAAATCATTGTTTAGATTGTGCACAGTGAACACTGTGTAACAGCTCCGTGCATTAATATTTGTGCAGGGGATATAGACTTGGTCCTAGGGACATATATTTGTGTCATATCTCTTATATCTGGTGGCGATCAGCCCACTCATTAAGTTCCTCCGACACACAAACACAGTTGCCATGTCAGCGCCTAGCAACAAAGGACATTCAGCGCAGATTTGCATACACAGCGCTGACGTCCGTGGAGCCTGTTGCATGTTGCTATTGACGCATGGCAACAAAGAGGATATGACATCACAGGAAATGACATCACACAGCCAGAGTGAGACTTGGAGAGTGGTGAATGGATTCAGCCACACCGCTCTGATACACGGTGGAGGGGGCAGGAGCAGGCGAACAAGCTGGGAGGGCAGAGCTGCACCTCTTACAGTTAACCTGCATATTGCAAAGCAGAGGGGCGTTCCTAGGGCGGATGGGTGTGGAGGCCAATAGCTATTTAAACTCACCTGGCTGCTCAATCATTTATCCCTGACTTAGGCTATTGCTGGGAGAAGCTTTGTCACTTGGTGGGGGGATTGCTATACCTGTATTTATTATTTTGTGCACTATTTTCTCCTGACGACACCCCATATTGGGGCATCCACTGTTTATTTGGAACCCCATTATCCCTTCCGTGAAGGGTCCTTTACCTATGTTATTGACCCCTATGGGGCCCTTATCCTTGGCTGTCTACTGACATTACCTGCGTGTGTTTTATATCCCCCTAAGTCTAGGGGTGGTCACACAAAGAGCGCAGCCAATTGTAAATTGTCAATAATATAGGCACAATATTAGTTGGAGGTTAATATAACCGTGATACAGGCACTATGACAGGTCCTATGATAACACTGGGATGAAATAGCTACACCCCACTGCAACAGACTAATCAGTGGGGGGGATCAGCAAAGACCCTCATCTCTAGTTGTACTCATTACCGTTACAGATAGAGATGTCGCGAACCTCCGATTTTCGGTTCGCGAACCCTGTTCGCGAACTTCCGCAAAAGTTTCGGTTCGCGAAAAAGTTCGCGAACCGCAATAGACTTCAATGGGGAGGCGAACTTTGAAAATTTGAAAAAATTGTACCAGCTAGAAAAAATGTTTCAAGAGCTCTAATACCTGGAGGCACACCTGATTGAGTGAAATACACATCACTGCTGGAGGACTCGCCCACCCTCCCACCTCCAAGCAAGGTCCTTATACCATTTGACTCAGTTGTCTGCCTACACTAATTAGTTATGGGACAGCTGCTACACACTCTGCTAGGGAGATTTTAATTGGCCTCCTCCCTCCCTTCTTCCCTTCTACCTCCTACCGGAGGGAGGAGGGTCTCATCTGCCAGGGAATTCAGTATTTCAAAAACCAGCTTATATACCATGATAGGGATTTGAACCCAGGCCTCAGTGTACGGTAGGCAATTAACATATCCATTGTACCACCAACACTACTAGCTGAAAGTAGCCGAAAGTAGCCGAAAGTAGCTGAAAGTAGCTGAAAGTAGCTGAAAGTAGCCTAGCATGTACCATTTATGCTTAATGCAAGAGAAAAATTAGACAAGACAAATAACATTTATATCACACTTTTCTCCTGGCAGACTCAAAGCACCAGAGCTGTAGCCACTAGGGCACACAGTAGCACAGATATGTAGCCAGACATGGCCTTGTATTTTGTGTTCAACAGTTGTCAAGAGAAAAATTAGACAAGATATCAGTGTTAGGAAGATTTGCCTAAGGTCTCCTACTGAATAGGTGCTGGCTTACTGAACAGACAGGTCTCCTGTGTCAGAAGCAGAGCCCTTAACCATTACACCATACAGCCACTGCTTACTGACATGTAGCCAGACATGGCCTTGTATTTTGTGTTCAACAGTTGTCACGAGAAAAATTAGACAAGATAGCAGTGTTAGGAAGTCTCCTACTGAATAGGTCCTGGCTTACTGAACAGACAGAGACGAGATTCAAACTCTGGTCTCCTGTTTTAGAGGCAGAGCCATTCACCATTACACCATGCAGCCACTGCTTACAGACATGTAGCCAGACATGTAGCCAGACATGGCCTTGTATTTTGTGTTCAACAGTTGTCATGAGAAAAATTAGACAAGATAGCAGAGCTGCACTGGCTAAGCAGTGGCTGCATGGTGTAATGGTGAATGGCTCTGCCTCTGAAACAGGAGACCAGAGTTCCAGCATTGAGAGCAGTGTGTATGGCAATAATGTGTCTGCTGGCTGTAATATAAAGAGTCAAAGTTTTGCTTTATGGGGCAAATCGGACTTCCGGGAAAGTTCGCGTTTGGTAGGCGAACGCGAACCCCCAAAGTTCGCCGGCGAACAGTTCGCGACATCTCTAGTTACAGACCAATTTACACGGTTATAGAGATTTTTCAGTGCAATTCCCTCGCATGAAGGGCAGTAATTATGCCAACCTTTGTGAGAGTCAGGCTCATGGTAACCTTTGTTTGTGTACATACAGTTTCTAGTCCTATGGGCAAAGTGCAATTCTTTACCAGTACCCCCATTCGGTAGTGTGATAAGTCGCGTGTACAATACAATGGTCAGTAATATGCATTTATATCTGGTTTGCATGGAAATTGTATGCTGCTTGGAAATTGGCAAACAAAAGATGTGTACAATTTGCTTTAAATATACATGCAAAACCAAATGAGTTGTATCTCATTGACCATATCTATATCTACTGTAGTCACAGTACAAGCCCAATAGGACACAAAGTGAAAGAGGGATACATTTTGTATAAACTTGTGTATATTAGGGCATAAACCACTTGAGGACCATGGACTTACCCCCCCATAGTGACCAGGCCATTTTTCACAAAAAGGGCCCCTGCAGCTTTAAGGCCTCACTGAAGGGCCGCACAACTCAGCACACAAGTGATTCCCCCTCCCCCCTTTTCTCCCCACCAACAGGGCTCTCTGTTGATGTGGTCTGATCACTCCCCCAATGTTTATTTATTTTTAAATAAATATTTTTTGATTATTTTTATTATATTTTACTATTTATTTCTTTATTTTTTAAATCCCCCCTCCCTCCATCCCCCCGTCAGCCAATCAGTGCGATCGGCTGTCATAGGCTTCAGTCTATGACAGCGGATCACTGCCCTGCCACTCAAGGGGACAGCCGTGTCACACGGCTGTCCCCAGTACACCACTGCCATAGATCGCAGCGCTGTACTATGTAAATAGACGGTGGTTTCACCTTCTAACAGTCTCCTAGCGGTGATCGCCGCTGGAAGACTGATAGCGGAGTGGATCTCCGTCATCCATGCAGAGATCCTGCAAATCTCGCCCCAGTACTTGACTCCAATTGGCACTAGGCAGTCCTGTGGCTGCTGCCTTGGTCACGCCCATTGGCGTTAGGTGGTCCCCAGATGGTTAAAAAAAACCCCACACATTTCAGGCTATGTTTCATCTATTAAAAGATCAATATTATGTTTCACCTATTTCTTTAACATCTAATGTAGAGTTGGGCTGAACCTGCGATTTTAGGTTCGCGAACCGGGCTCGCGAACTTCCGCGGAACGTTCGGTCCGCGGAAAAGTTCGCGAACCGCAATAGACTTCAATGGGGAGGCGAACTTTGGAAAAAAAAATTCTGCTGGCCACAAAAGTGATGGAAAAGATGTTTCAAGGGGTCTAACATCTGGAGGGGGGCATGGTGGAGTGGGATACACGCCAAAAGTCCCCGGGAAAAATCTGGATTTGACGCAAAGCAGCGTTTTAAGGGCAGAAATCACATTGAATGCTAAATGACAGGCCTAAAGTGCTTTAAAACATCTTGCATGTGTATACATCAATCAGGTAGTGTAATTAAGGTACTGCTTCACACTGACACACCAAACTGAACAGGTATACAGTGGCGGGTTCACTGAACATAACAGGTATACAGTGGCGGGTCCACTGAACAGAACAGGTATGCAGTGGCGGGTTCACAGAACAGGTATGCAGTGGCAGGTTCACTGAACACAACAGGTATGCAGTGGCGGGTTCACTGAACATAACAGGTATACAGTGGCGGGTCCACTGAACAGAACAGGTATGCAGTGGCGGGTTCACTGAACACAACAGGTATGCAGTGGTGGGTTCACTGAACAGGTATGCAGTGGTGGGTTCACAGAACAGGTATGCAGTGGTGGGTTCACAGAACAGGTATGCAGTGGCAGGTTCACTGAACAGGTATGCAGTGGTGGGTTCACTGAACAGGTATGCAGTGGTGGGTTCACTGAACAGGTATGCAGTGGTGGGTTCACAGAACAGGTATGCAGTGGCAGGTTCACTGAACAGGTATGCAGTGGTGGGTTCACTGAACAGGTATGCAGTGGTGGGTTCACTGAACAGGTATGCAGTGGCGGGTTCACAGTACAGGTATGCAGTGGTGGGTTCACAGAACAGGTATGCAGTGGCAGGTTCACTGAACAGGTATGCAGTGGGCTCACTGAACAGAACAGGTATGGTGGGCTCACTGAACAGAACAGGTATGCAGCCAGGAACAAGCTAAGCCTAACTAATCTTTCCCTATGAGAGACAGTCTTCAGCAGCTCGCCCTACTCTCACTAACGCAGGCACACGAGTGAGCGTAATGGCCGCCGCTGCCTGCCTTATATAAGGGGGGGTGGGGGTCCAGGGGCTAGTGTAGCCTAATTGGCTACACTGGGCCTGCTGACTGTGATGTAGAGGGTCAAAGTTGACCCTCCATGGTGCATTATGGGGTGAACCGAACTTCCGCAAACGTTCGCCTGCGGGACGCGAACGCGAACCACGGAAGTTCGCATGGAACCGTTCGCAGGCGAACCATTCGGCCCAACTCTAATCTAATGCATTCTATAGAACACAGTGCTGATATGAAAAAATATATATACTTTAACTTCACAATTAATTTTGCAACTTACATGCCCTCCCCCCCCCCCCCCGAAAAAAACTTTAATAATAAATTATTAAGCAGGTATTTAAAATAATAACTTTATTAATAATTATATAAATAGACATTTTACATATAATAATCTTACATATTTAAATATAATAATACATGAAAAAAATATGAAACGCTTAACAATCGCTAATGCAGAATAATCCATCTACATTACTCACAAATGACTCGGTTCAATTCACATTTTGGCTTAAGTTTTCTCATAGGTGATATTTTCTCATCTTGTAAAAAAATGCCTTTTATAACCCTCCCCCACAGCAAGCCAAAAAATACTCAGAATCATTTTGGCAGTACTTTTTCGCCCTCTTTTTGGTAAGTTTTCAATTGCAATTTTCAATGTTTCAATTTGTTAAACAAGAGAGGAAACATGATTCCCTAAAATAAAACTTAGGAGAAAAAGTGAATTCTTTCTAGTAAAATGTCACAAAATAGGATGTACTTTTCTAGAAAACAATTTTAAAAACTCTATACATTTCAATCACCTTAACAAAACACTACAACACAAAGTGCATAAATATAATCCCACAGGGACAACATTACTTGTTACCACTGTTATAAACAGGTACCTATTTTATTCTGGTCTGGTGACCTTACCAACAGAAATCTTCTGACCAAAAGGTAAATTAAAAAAAAACAAACCAAAAACAAAAAAAACCCCAAAGAATATGCCCATTGATAAAAAGGTAAAGGGACCTATTGGATATTGGTTCTAGTCCTGAATCAGAGGCCAGCTCTCTTCTGAATCAAAAGTTACTTTTCCCTCTTTATTATACTTCCTGGCTTCAGAATGTTCACAGTTGATATTTTATTATGTGCTATATCCTATTATGCCCCTTGAAACTGATGCCAGTGTGCAACAATTGAGATGTTTCTTTTTATGGAACCTATCTAACCCCCGACCCATCAGCTCAATATACAGAACTTAAGGGAAAATTAGACCTGTGCATCTAATGCAGAAAATTGATGAGTTTGCAAGTTGTACAAAGGTTTGTCCACAGGTTAAAGTGAAGCTGCTGTATTTCGTCTCTTGCTAATTAGAAAAGTCTCTGTATTTTGATTTGTGCAGAGTATTCACTATTCACGTCCATTGGAAACATTTCAGGAACTTGTTCGATAGTTGGTGAGATGACCAGTCGGTTATCAGTAGTTCTGGATGGTTACAGTCTTGAAAAATATGCAGAAGTACCTTCTGTCAGAACTGCTATTATTGGCGTTGCCATAGAGTCCTGATGTTTCTGTTACATTTGACAATGTTCTGAACCTACACAAGGATGATAAAAATTAAACAAATAAATATAAGTTTGATAAATATCATTACCAACACACTTAAAGGGGAACTTCAGCCTAAACAAACATACTGTCATTACGTTACATTAGTTTTGTTAACTAAAAAAATTAGATAGGTAATATAATCTATTATCCACCCTGTTTTAAACAGGCAAATGTTTGTGCTTTCATGGGGGCAGCCATCTTTTTCATGGTGGCAGTCGCCTTTTTGGTTGAAAGGAAGTGACAGGGAGCATGAGACACAGTTCCAGCTGTCCTGTGTCACCCCTCCCAGCTGCATGCGCTAGGCTTCAAATCTCAAATTCAAAATTTGAAAAACTAAATTTGCACCAAAACAGCAGAAGGAGAACAACATCATCAGCAATCCCATCATGCTTTGCACAGCATCAGGGAAAAAATGCCCGGGCAGTTTTCTTCTGTGCAGCTAAAAATGAGGCTTGGGTAAGAATAACAAAGTTCTGATGCTGTGAAACTGTTAAAAAAAACACCAAGCCTTTTCAGTGCTGCTGAGTAGATTTTTAGTCTGGAGGTTCACTTTAAGCTACTATTTTTGGAATGTGAGAGGAAACCAGCCAGAGTACCTAGAATCAACCAAACTAACAAAAGACCCCACAAAGTCCACATAGAAAACATTCTAGATGGGATTTCAATTGACCACTGAAAGGAAAAGTGCTAGCAAATTATGACAAAAGCTGAAAACCAAAGCACATGTGAACTGAGAGGGATACAGGGGCTGACATATTTATTTCCTTTTAAACAATGCAGATTGCCTGGCTGTCCTGCTGATCATCTGCCTCTAAAACTTTTAGCCATAGACCCTGGACAAGCATACAGCACATCAGGTGCTATGATTGAAGTCAGACTGGATGAGCCACATGCTAGTTTTAGGTGTGTGATTCAGACACTACAGCAGCCAGAGAGATCATCAGGACTGCCAGGCAACTGGTATTGTTAAGCAGGAAATCAATGTAGCCTTCATATCAGCCTTCATCTCCCTCTGAC
Source organism: Hyperolius riggenbachi (assembly GCF_040937935.1). Taxonomy (NCBI): domain Eukaryota; kingdom Metazoa; phylum Chordata; class Amphibia; order Anura; family Hyperoliidae; genus Hyperolius; species Hyperolius riggenbachi. The sequence continues at coordinate 26,753,657 of NC_090648.1, forward strand.
ATTAGGTGTACTTTAACTTGAAGATTTGTGCTTGTATGTAAAAGAACACATACAATTACAAGTCTGAACAAAAAGATGGATGGGAATGGTTTGTATACTCAGTTATACACAATGTAATATTCTAGCATTATATAACTTGTAAAAATATATAACCTCAAATTGCACTTCTTTGGTTCTGGTTCACATTAGTGCTGAGCGGAACGTAAACCGAACGTAACCTGTACAAACGGTCCGGTATGCAAACTGACCCAATGTTAACCAATGGATCCGTTCACATCCATCCGCTTGTACGGATCCGTTGACCGTTCCGCTCAACGGACAAAAAAATGCTGCAGGACCTATTTTTCCGGACCGTTGTGCCCAGCGGAACCGAAATGGAAGGTTTTGCAGCTGCAAAGGAACAAATAGAAAACAGTTTTTACCTGATCTTGATGGCTGGATCCGTACGGCCAGCTCCGCAAAAAAAATGCTAATGTGAACCGGGCCTTAAACCCATGGCAACAGTACGCTCCTTGACACAAGTCAAGTTTTTTTCTAGAACAATTTAACCCCTTCCCAACTGCCTAACGCCAAAAGGTGTCAAGTCCTAGGGTGGGGCTTTGCAAGGAATTGCGCGCTGATGTGAGCACATCCCCGCTTGAGTGACAAAGCTCCACTCTGTCATCAGTCTGCCAGCAGTGATCGCGACTAGCAGCCTGTTACACGGCGAAACCGTCATCTATTTACATTTTACAGCGCTGCAATCTACTGCTGCGCTGTACTGGGCACAGCCGTGTCACTGCTGCCCCCTGGGGAGGCTCCGATTATGATCCCCTCTCATAGGCTGATGCCTATGAGAGAGGATTGCTGTGATTGGCTGTCGGGGGAGATACAACTAAGTATAAAATAGACTATTTTATTTAAAAAAAACTAAGAAATAAATTAATAAAAAGTAAAAATTGCAGCAGCGATCAGAGCCCACCAACAGAAAGCTCTGTTGGTGGGCAGAAAGGGGGGGGGGGGTTCACTTGTGTGCTGAGCTGTATGGCTCTGCAGTGAGCAGTTAAAGCTGCAGAACACTAAATTGTAAAAAATAGTCTGGTCACTAGGGGGTGTAAGCCTGTGGTGCTGAACTGGTTAAAATGGTTGTGTTTTAAATGCACATGCAATAATATAAGCAAGCTGAAATAGAGTTTTCTCTTATCCTACAATACATCTGCAGTGTTTCTATGTTCTGCTTTGCATGGAAGCAGACATATTGTTAACATCCTGTGCTTTCAAATTAGCTTATCTACCATGGCAGTCAGGTGACACAGAGGAGAGATCAAAATACTGTTGTGATTAGTCACAGATGAGGGAGAATTAGACAGGTTATACTCTCTAAATATATACAGGGTGCATTCCTCTGTGTTTTCCTTCTGTCCTATGCAAAAGTTCAAGTCTATTTTTAATCTTTTCAATAAATAGAGCTGAACTGAGGCGACAGTGTCTTTCTCAAAGTTTCTGTAGTGTTTCCTTCAGCATATTTTCATGTAATTATAAATGTACTTACCACCTTTTTTTATACATTATTGTTTCCAGTATTCTGATAAACACCCAATTCCTCAAGATGTTGATAATTTCTGTTACCAAGAAAAAATATATACATATATGTTAGACAGGTATCTTTACGAGATTTAAAATAAATTGTATCTAAACAAAATTTAGTGTAAGGGATGATAACTTACTTGGAGGAAGGAGTAAATGTACTTGCTGTAAAGAAAAAAAAATACAGTGTGTTAATAGTATTAATGTATTACTAAATTGTCAACAGGAATAGATCTAAAGGCTTATACACACATCCAACAAAGTGCATGACCAACGCTATGACCGACTCCTCAACAAACCACTTACAGCACTTGAAGCTTCCGCGCACCAACCAACTTAATATATACATACTGTATGTGCAAGAAAGAAAAAAAAAACAGGCTAAAGCATATAGCAGCATTCAAAACAAGTCTGTCATTCAAGCACAGTTGTACACATGTGTCCAACTACACGGTGTCAGCGGAGCAGTCGAGTTGATCCGCCGGATGGAATGGGTAAACATGCCTGTTATCAGTCACTCATCTAGCTGTTTGCCGCACGTACACATGCCATTCCCTGATTGTTTGCCACAAGTACACATGTTTTCCACCAAAATCAGATGAAAATCAGTTGGTTTGGTTAAAGGCGCATACACATGCCTGTTCTCTTTAAATGACGGGTCGTCAGACCCGCCCGCGGGGCGGCCGTTCTGACGACAGTTTCCCTGTGTGTACAGTCTGTTGGCAGGCTGATAAGGCTTATTCTGACTGATCCGCTCAGTGGATCGGTCAAAACCAGCCTTATCAGCCTGCCAACAGACTGTACACACGGGCAAACTGTCGGCAGAACAGCCGCGCCGCGGGCGGGTCTGACAACCCGTTGTTTAAAGAGATCAGGCGTGTGTACGCGCCTTAAGCATGTGTGTCGGCCTTTAGGCTGTTAATGCATCAGCATTGTTCACTGGGAAAACCTGCACTTTAATACTTAGTAAATAAGATAACCTACCTAACACAACAAAAACAATGCAAGATGAAGTTCTCACACAGAGAGTGACCTAGGGATCCTAACATTGGGGTAACATTGATGTACTGATGTATCATGTGGGATATGACACATTTATATTTTCAAAAAGTAACAGAAAAAAAATTGTAATCTTACCTGTTTTACGAAAACGTTTAACAAGCCAAAGAAGCAGCATGACGGTTGACATAACAGATGTGCTGGTCAATGCAATCCCAACTGTGGCATAGGTTGCTAATATTTCTGGTACTTTCTTTTCAGCTACAAAAAGAGAAAAATATGAGATTAAAATGATATACTGAAATGTTTGATGAGTAATTAAAAAACGGTTTAAAGTGATATTCCAGGAGGCAATAACTAATGAAAAAAGATGAATTTACCTACTTTACTGACATTAACATTAAAATTGGATTCTCCTTTTCAAATTTATGTGTGGGGTAATTCAAAGTCACAAAGGAATAAAGCTTTACAAACAGGAAACATCTTAATTTTTTAACTATTATTTTTTTATTGTTTCAGTGAAGTCTCAGGAAGTTCACTAAAGTTTGAAATATGTAGAAACATAACATTGATTTATCTTGGTCCTTATTCAATTCCCCTTTTCTCCTAGTTGACGTTTTTACACTTTATCAATAAAGTGCCTTTTAAGCCTCTAGCAAGCAAGAAAATATTCAGAGTAATTTTGACAGTATTTTTTTTTATATCCATTTTAGTATTTCTCCAATAGCAAAATGCTGAATACTGTATCTATTTTAAAAAGAATATCTTATTTCCTAGGAGAAATCGTAGGAGAAAAAAGGAATTGAATATGGGCCATTATTAATATTATTATGCTTATTATAATATGCTTTGTCAAAAAATATATTTTTTTTTCAAACTCAGCGGTACACTTTGTACTGTACCCAACTAAAAAATATATTTTAAATATAAGAATAAAAATATTATAACTGAAAGTTATTTTTAAAGCTCCATCTGCTGGTTTGCCTAGTATGATTTTGTAACTGGAACAGCGTTTTTGTTTTATGTCTATGCAATAAAGATATGTTATTGTTCACCAGGGTAGATATTTCACTTTTGTTATTTTGGAAACTTCTTTACTATAGCAGTAAATCTCGATGATTTCCTGCTTCCAAAATGTACTAGCAAATACATTCCCTCTACATCATAAAGATAATGTAAAAATCCAGGAAAAGAGTAAATGTGAAATTCTTCCAAAACACAAGATAAATTAAGCTTGTTGTATTAACTTGAAGACAGCTTAGTTTCTCTGTACAAGCCACACTTCCTTGATAAGGATTACCTTATTGTAACAACTTAATGGACTTCCTCCAGAACAGGAAATGCCTCACTGAAGCTTTCCAGATTTCACACTAGCCAGTTATTAGTTTGCACGGCAGAGAGGTAATTGTTACTCTATTAGCTTTGTTACAGAAAGAGGAAATCTGGTCATTAACCTTGCTGTTTTCATCAGTAGTACAAGTTCTTCTGATTGCATCAAGGAAATCTATGTCAAACCTTGTTTAATAATATTCGTTTTCCTTTGAAAGAATAAGGAAAGGGGAAGCATTTTTTTCCAGCAGAATATGTTTTATGTATTGTTCTCTCTCCTCAAGTCAGCTTCAGATTTTCCAATAAATTAATGTCCTGACCATAGCTTGATTAAAAATACTGCCTTTATACTTTATAATTGCATCTGTTTATAAATATTATTTTCATACAACTCGTTTCCCCACTCTTTGATGAGAAAAATTATTTTTACAAAATAATAATAAAATAATACGATAATAATAACAACAACAACAACAACAATTAGTTGTAGTAGTAGTAGTAGTAGTAGTAGTAGTAGTAGTAGTAGTAGTAGTAGTAGTAGTAGTAGTAGTAGTAGTAGTAGTAGTAGTAGTAGTAGTAGTAGTAGTAGTAGTAGTAGTAGTAGTAGTAGTAGTAGTAGTAGTAGTAGTTGTTGTTGTATTACTACTACTACTACTACTACTACTGCTACTACTAATTATTATTATTATTATTATTATTATTATTATTATTATTATTATCTTATCATCATCACCAGTATCATCATCATCATCATCATCATCAATATCAGTACAACTAGTTAGTGTACTGGTTAAGGGCACTACCTTTTATGCTCAAGACCAGGGTTCTAATGGAGAGTTGGCTACTTGAACAAAAAATACATGGACAAGCAAAGAAAACCCGTATTTGATAGAATGTTACTACAACAGTAAAGTTAATGAACAGGAACCTTAACGTACCCCTGAACTGCGTGCTGTGTTTTAATAACAGTGTTTTTTTACGCTGCAGGTGCTGTGACTGAGTCACAGCACAAACCTCACCATCATTTTCCCCCTGGTGCCCCCACTCTGCCGTTCTGTGATCTTCGACTTCTGACAGAATGTCTATGTGGTGGAGAGATAGTGGCAGTGTATCCCCTTAGCCGCCTCTATGATCTCCTATCTGCCTGATCGTTCATCCTCATGGCTCTCACTACCCAGCAGGCAGAGCGTGGTGGTATAAAAATACATTTTGAATCTACATCTAGTGTACCAGCTTTACAAAGATTGCGCTGTGTGTCCTCTTGTGGCAAACAGGAATATTACAGCTTGTCCACTGCTCTACGCTAAAGAACAGAGATGCACAATGTATTACAGAAGTTGGTGCTGACCTGGAAGTAATTAGAGGGTCAGTGCAATTACTGTGCATGTGCAGAAATCAAAATGTGTAATTAAAGAAGAACGGGGGAGCTGGAGAGCCCAATATGACAGTGAGAATAAAAAAAATGGAAATTGCTACTGCTAAGATAATCAGGCACTCAGGGCTCTGTCTGTAGTGGACCCAAGCTTAAAAAAAGTTATATACCACCCACATTAAATATATATTCTATGGTCGCAGTGGTTTTAGAAAATGTTACCTTCACAACTTGGAGCTGCTGCAGTCCAGTTTCCATTGCTGCTACACATGACAGTGCTTGTCCCGTTAAGTATCCAATCCAATTCACAGTCAAAGGTGCACAAGGAGCCATATTGAAATTCCCCCAGGAGGTGAGTGCAGGTTATATTCCCCATGAATGGAGCAAAGAGAGGTTCACACGTCAAAGCTGTGAAAATAAACATGGTTGTTGTTATGCTTGTTCATGGTTGAACCATGTGCTTCTAAGGGTAACAATGGTTAATTTGCATATATTCAGCAGTGATGCACTGGGAGACATCTCAAGCTCACTCCAACCTGAATTATCGCAAATTCTTTCTGTTTTAAGAAAGCAAACTTTTGTTTTTCTTAACATCTTAGTAAGGGGGCTTTTGGGACTACTGTAGTCCCTTACACACTCCAATGAGTTCTGGGTCACCATGAGCTTGCTGGTTAGTCTGTACCTCTCGGTGTTACAAGCCCTCCTGCATAAAGCCAAATTAATCCATGCCATGCACTGATGAGGATCAAACAATTCAAAACAGTCTGTATGCATGTTGGATTATTATGGCTCTGTACAAATTAACAAGCTGACACATCATTGCATTCCAGCGGTTCTGGAGGTGTGTTTAGCTTCTAAGGGTAACAATGGTTAATTTGCATATATTCCGCAGTGATACACTGGGAGACATCTCAAGCTCACTCCAACCTGAATTATCGCAAATTCTTTCTTTTTTAATTGTAGTCCCTTACACACTCCAATGAGTTCTGGGTCACCATCAGCTTGCTGGTTAGTCTGTACTTCATGGTTGTTGACATGAACACGGAAACGTTTTTTTTTTTTTTTTTTGAGTTTTGCATTTTACAAACTTATTTCTGCTTAGTGTGCCTCCAGGGATCAAATGTATGTATTTATTATGTGACCAACTTTGAGATAGGACATATAGTCCTATCTAGAAAAATGAACTTATGTTCTTACCTTTACAATGGGGAATTCGGTCATCCCACTTTCCTGTAGCCGTGCACTGCAGACTTTCTGAGCCAACCAACTCATATCCCTCAGAGCAGGAGAAATGGCAGCTGGACTCATAGGTGAAGTCTCCATGTAGATGAGAACATTCCACTGATCCATTATTAATGCCATTCACTTCTGGACACGACACAGCTGAGGGGGGAAAAACCAAATCATTTACTTTACATTTAAACTGCTTCTCAAAGTCAGATGTTTAAGGAAACATTAGTATGGAGTACGCAACAATAATTATTTCCTAATGGTCCTGATTGGTGTTGAAATTGTTTTGATAACTTTTTAGAAATAAGCAAATGCCTTGAAGGTAAAATCTCAGAGCACACTATAAGGCCTCTCCCACCCACAGATGACACCAACTCTTAGCAGTCCTTGAAAAGACAGAAAACTGCTATGGCAGTTTTTTTTAGATAGAAGGTGTAACTAACCAACAAAACTTGGATTTTATGGAAAAAGTGATCAATCTTTAAACATTATTTCCTTTTTTCCTTTTGCTGTCTGTTCTTATTTTTACATCAGAGGTCCACTTTAACACCAATAGTAATTGTACAAACATATGTTTCAAAAAACACAATAATAACGCACTCTATTTTTTAGTGTTTCTATTCAAAAAAATGTGCAGGGCATGTTCTTACCTTTACAATGGGGTATTTGGTCTCCCCACTCTCCACTCGCTGTGCACTGCAGTTGTTTGGAGCCAACCAACTCATAGCCCTCGGAGCAGGTAAAATTGCAGCTTGACTGATAGGCGAAGTCTCCGTGAACATGTGAACACGTAACCAATCCATGATCAACACTGTTTACTTCTGGACAAGTTGCAACTGGGGAAAAAAATAATACATTTCATTTACTCACAAACCACAGCATTAATTGTCATTTGGTAACCTTTGCTATAGTCCAATATTACACAGATAGGGATTGCAAATTCTTCCTACTTAAAAGCTGATTATTTTTAATAAATAAAGGAAAACAAGCTCTAAGATCCAACAAATCCCATGAGAACATTAGTAAATTTGGTGAACTGTATAACCAAATCTAAAACAATAGGTCCTGTTCTTACCTTTACAATGGGGAATTTGGTCATCCCACTCTCCAGTAGCCACACACTGTAGACTTTCTGGGCCAACCAACTCGTATCCCTCGGAGCAGGAGAAATGGCAGCTGGACTCAAAAGTGAAGTCTCCATGTAGATGAGAACATTCCACTGAGCCATTATTGATGAGATTTATTTTCGGACATGACACGGCTGAGGGGAGAAATAATAGACATCAATTACACTGCTTATAAAAGTCAGAATATCAAGGAAACACAGCCTGGTATAGTATGGAACATATAGTTACATTTTTTTTTAAAGTAAGTCCTGTTCTTACCTTTACAATGGGGAATAAGGTCTCCCCACTCTCCTGTAGCCGTGCACTGCAGACTTCCTGAGCCAACCAGCTCGTATCCCTCAGAGCAGGAGAAATGGCAGCTGGATTCAAAAGTGAAGTCTCCATGTAGCTGAGAACATTCCACTGACCCATTATTAATGCCATTTATTTCTGGACATGACACAGCTGAGGGGCAAAAAAATCATTTACTTTACATTTAAATTGAAACTTTAAGTCATATTTTAAAGGAAACACTAGTATGGAGTATGCAACAATGCTTATTTCCTAATGGCCCTAGCTGGTGTTAAAATTGTTTAAAAAAAATGTGAACCAGCATTGGCGGGTTTTTTTAAATAGTAGTCCATGGAAACCCCTTCCTGCAAACTGAGCCAGAAATGCTCTAAGATCACTAGATCTGCCCTTTAAATGTAAAAAAAAAGAATGTATATGTGTACTGGTCTGAACTTATGGACCTTATGTTTACACCAGAGGTCCGCTTTAATACAAATAGCAAAGTTGTAAATACATAATTTTAATAAAACACAAAAATAAAGCACTCTATTTTTTAGTGTTTGTATTAAAACATGTGCAGGGCATGTTCTTACCTTTACAATGGGGTATTTGGTCTCCCCACTCTCCTCTCGCTGTGCACTGCAGTTTTTTGGAGCCAACCAACTCATAGCCCTCGGAGCAGGAAAAATTGCAGCTTGACTGATAGGCGAAGTCTCCGTGAACGTGTGAGCATGTAACCAATCCATGATCAACACTGTTTACTTCTGGACATGTTACAACTGGGGAAAAAAAGAATATGTTTCATTAACTCACAAACCACAACATTCATTGCCATTTGGTAACCTATGCTATAGTTCTATATTACCCAGATAGGGATTGTGAATTCTTCCTACTTAAAAGTTTGACATTTTTAATAAAAAAAGGGAAAACTAGCTCTAAGGTCCAACAAATCCCAGGAGAACATTAGTAAATTTGGCAAACTGTATAACTAAATCTGAAACAATAGGTCATGTTCTTACCTTTACAATGGGGAATGAGGTCTCCCCACTCTCCTGTAGCCGTGCACTGTAGACTTTCTAAGCCCACCAACTCGTATCCCTCAGAGCAGGAGAAATGGCAGCTGGACTCAAAGGTGAAGTCTCCATGTAGATGAGAACATTCCACTGAGCCATTATTGATGAGATTTATTTTCGGACATGACACGGCTGAGGGGAGAAATAATAGACATCAATTACACTGCTTATATAAGTCAGAAGATCAGGGATGCACATCCTGGTAGTATGGAACATATAGTTACATTTAAAAAAAAAGTAAGTCATGTTCTTACCCTTACAATGGGGAATAAGGTCTCCCCACTCTCCTGTAGCCAGGCACTGTAGACTTTCTGAGCCAACCAGCTCGTATCCCTCAGAGCAGGAGAAATGGCAGCTGGATTCAAAAGTGAAGTCTCCATGTAGCTGAGAACATTCCACTGACCCATTATTAATGACATTTATTTCTGGACATGACACAGCTGAGGGGGAAAACAAATCATTTACTTTACATTTAAACTGAAACTTTCAGATTTTAAAGGAAACATTAGTATGGAGTATGCAACAATACTTATTTCCTAATGGCCCTAACTGGTGTTAAAATGGTTTAAAAGAAATAAAATGTGAACCAGCGTTGGCGTTTTTTAAAAAATAGTAGTCCATGGAAACCCCTTCCTGCAAACTGAGCCAGAAATGCTCTGAGATCACTAGATCTGCCCTTTAAATGTAAAAAAAAATGTATATGTGTACTGATCTGATCTTATGGCTCTTATGTTTACACTAGTGTTCCACTTTAATACCAATAGCAAAGTTGTACATACATAATTTTAATAAAACACAAAAATAAAGCACTCTATTTTTTTAGTGTTTGTATTAATATTTTTTAGTGCTTGTATTAAAACATGTGCAGGGTAAGTTCTTACCTTTACAATGGGGTATTTGGTCTTCCCACTCTCTACTTGCTGTGCACTGCAGTTTTTTGGAGCCAACCAACTCATAGCCCTCGGAGCAGGAAAAATTGCAGCTCGACTGATAGGCAAAGTCTCCGTGAACATGTGAGCATGTAACCAATCCATGATCAACACTGTTTACTTCTGGACAAGTTACAACTGGGGAAAAAAATAATACATTTCATTCACTCACAATCCAGAGCATTAATTGTCATTTGGTATACTTTGCTATAGTCCAATATTACCAAGATAGGGATTGCAAATTATTCCTACTTAAAAGCTGATTATTTTTAATAAACAAAGGAAAACAAGCTCTAAGCTCCAACAAATCCCGGGAGAACATTAGTGAATTTGGTGAACTGTATAACCAAATCTAAAATAATAAGTCACTGTCTTACCTTTGCAATGGGGAATCTGGTCATCCCACTCTCCTGTAGCCACACACTGTAGACTTTCTGAGCCAACCAGATCGTATCCCTCGGAGCAGGAGAAATGGCAGCTGGACTCAAAGGTGAGGTCTCCATGTAGGTGAGAACATTCCACTGAGCCATTATTGATGCCATTTATTTCCAGACATGACACAGCTGAGGGGGAAAAAATAATTGATTTATTAAATAAACTGCTTCTAAAAGTTAGAAGATCAAGAGGAAAAAAAGCCTAGTAGTATGCAATACTATGAAATACAACAATAACAATATCCTAATGGAGTTGATATTGAGTATAATGTATTAAGTAAACATTTTTTTTTATCTGGTGACTGTTCAGCATCAACCAGATATGTTTAATTTATTTTGCTATCTGATAAAATATGGGAACTGGTAGTGGGGTTCCTTATAAGATTAGTCAATGGAATCTCTCAACCTAGATCTACCCAAACACAACCCGGATTCCAGTCTTGAAATGAAAGCTATACTTTTTTCATTCACATACGTGGATCTGTATGTGAATTGGTAAAAAAGGATCCAAAGTTTAAAGATAATTTTCGTTGTTCATCTTTTCATCGGGAGTGCAAAACCAGTCTAATTTTTTATTAAAAACCACAGTATTTTTTTTTTCATGAAAGCCAACAGAGATAGTCAATGAAATGCCAATAATTGTGACTTGCATTCACGTGTTCTGTAAATTTTTTGCTGCTTGAAATTTGACCAATCACAATAACTTCCTTTCATTTTTGATTTGTTCAATTCAAAGCTATCCATACTCCACATGAAATTCAATGAAATGCAAGTCAAAATGATTTGCATCTTACTGACCATCTCTAAAACCCAAGTCAAAAGGTAATTTATATTTCTGTCTTACCTTTGCAATGGGGAATCTGGTCTTCCCACTCTCCTGTAGCCATGCACTGTAGACTTTCTGAGCCAACCAGCTCATATCCCTCAGAGCAGGAGAAATTGCAGCTTGACTGATAGGCAAAGTTGCCATGAACATTTGAACATGTAACTGATCCATGATCGATGGAGTTCACTTCTGAGCAGCTTACAACTATAGAAAAAAATACAATGTGTCTTGATTAATCACAGCCATGTTACACAACCACAAATCTATTGAGTGTTAAAAGATTCCTTTTGAATACATGCAAATAAAACAATAGGTCATATTCTTACCTTTACAATATGGTGTTTGGTCTCCCCAGTCTCCTCTGGCCATGCACTGTAGACTTTTTGGACCAACCAACTCATTCCCTTCAGAGCAGGAGAAATGGCAGCTGGACTCATAGGTGAAGTCTCCATGTACATGAGAACATTCCACTGATCCGTTATTGATACTATGTAATTCTGGACAGGTGACAACTGAGAAAAAAATAACAAATTTCAGGGTTTTTTTGAATACTGATAGGAAAAGTTAATGTCTAAATTGATGAACTGATGTAGTCATGATAATAAAATGTAGAACAAGTACCATGTTTACACTCAGTTCCGTAAAACCCATCGTAGCATCTGCAGGTGTAGTTATTAATAGTTTCCACACACTCTCCGTGGTTGTTGCATGACGAGGGATGGCAGGAGGCTGAATCAAAAAAAGAAAAATGATGTAAGTTGGTCTGGACAATCTAACCATCACAAATTATGTCATATAATTGTGTTTTGAAAAATGTGTACATCTTTGCTAGGGAGGGCTTCTTGGTGCACGCCGCACGGAGCTCCATGTAGCACCTGAATTGGGCATCGCTGTAGCCACAATTACTATAGTGCACGGCCCACATAGCTGTAATTCGTGGTTCCAGAGATTGCTGGACCCCAAATTACATCTCCTTCTCAGTTGCTATGACTCGGACAGGGAATAGTAATTAATACCACCGAATTTCAATGGCAGCAGGGTGAGCTGTCATTTGGCTTACCCTGCGCCAAAGTTCCAGGGCAGCAAACTGCCATGTACTCCATCTTTGGCAACAGATTCATACATAGTTACATAGTTACATAGTTACATAGTTATTTTGGTTGAAAAAAGACATACGTCCATCGAGTTCAACCAGTATAAAGTACAACACCAGCCTGCTCCCTCACATATCCCTGTTGATCCAGAGGAAGGCGAAAAAACCCTTACAAGGCATGGTCCAATTAGCCCTTAAAGGGAAAAATTCCTTCCCGACTCCAGATGGCAATCAGATAAAATCCCTGGATCAACATCATTAGGCATTACCTAGTAATTGTAGCCATGGATGTCTTTCAACGCAAGGAAAGCATCTAAGCCCCCTTTAAATGCAGGTATAGAGTTTGCCATAACGACTTCCTGTGGCAATGCATTCCACATCTTAGATTCATACCTGTGTAACATAAAGCAACCTTCTTCTCGCTGCAGCTTATGTCGTTCCATTTTCCTTCTTCTGTAGGCCGCTTGACATACATTTCAACACAGTCTTCATTCTTATTCTTGTTTAGGTTATTGGGTTCCCTATTGGCCCAGTTTTTAGCCTCCTCTGTGAGCTTCTTCTTAGTGCCAACCCAGGTCCAATCTCCAGTTGTCGTGTTTTTCCTTATACCAATCCAGTAGTAGGAGGGATTCAATGGCAGGATGTTGTTTAGATAGGTATTTTCTTCTCTATTTTGTATGGCCACCATCGCAGTGTATTTGGTTGTACAGAATGTATAGGCCTCATCATAACTCATGTTCTTTGGTGAAGTGTGATAGGTCCAGCCTTGAACACGAGACATCAGGGAAAAACCTGCAGAAGATAAACATTTTACATAGTTGTGTTAGTAATTTTAGCCTTACGTTCTTCAGAAGCTTTTTCATTTGTATCATCATTCCTATTTTGTATCATAAAATTGCCAATTTTCAGAATGAAAGTGAAGCTCTGGTCAAACCTTTTTTGTTTAGTTTTAAAGTGGGGAAAAACATTGAAACTTAGGAAAAACAGGCATTAGCATGCACATCTCCCACGGTACAAGATGTGCAACCTATGCTAGCAAATGATAACCACGTAAAGCCAGCTAAAACAGACTGTTTTATTCTATTTAAAACATTGTAGCCGTGAGTTTGGTAAAACACTACTCAAGTCAAGTCACTTATTTTGGACATCTCAGAGAATAGCTTTAAAAGAAAAAGGGCAATATTTATAAAAGAACAGTAAAGTTAAAGTGCCACGATCACGAAAATCGTAACATTTAAAGTATATACAAATAAGTACCTTTCTCCCAGAGGAAAACGTGCTATAAATTACTTCTCTCCTATGTTGCTGTCACATACAGTAGGTAACAGAAATCTGGTGGAACCAAAAGGTTTTGGACCAGCTCATCTCCTGGGGGATTGTCACTGTTTTATTTATTTTCAAAAGCACTTAGTGAATAGGATTTTCTCAATCCAACTGCCAAAAAAAAAAGTGTGCAGCGAGCATTAAGGCTGGTCAGCATATTTGTATGCATCATTTCCAGCGAGTGTCTTTATAAAGAAAGGCCATGCTGAGAATACCCCATGAGGAGATGGTTTAGTCCAAAACCTGTTGGTTCTGTCACATTTCTACTACCTACCGTAAATGACAGCAACATAGGACAGAAGTAACTTATGGCTCATTTTACTCTGGAAGAAAAATACTTGCTATTGGTATGTGTTTACATGTATTTTACATTTTACACTTTTTCAGGATAGTGTTCCTTTAATGTGCAGACAGTGCACCTTAAAGTGGCATAACACTCAAAATTAAATTGTCGCTCCAATGCATTAAACACAGTAAAAAAACTGAATATGAAACACTAGAAGACTTCTCAATTTACTTACCAAACATAGTCAAGAATAGATAAAATATGCAAGCCATCTTTCAAAGTTGATAGTTAAGGTGACAAATTCACTATAAAAAAGAGAGTAAATAAACAATGTTAACAAATGTCAGTTCAAAACCCCCCAAAACACAATTTTATTTAAATATAGCGCCGACATATTACGCAGCGCTGTACAGATTATATATTATCTTGTCATTAACTGTCCTTTAGAGAGGCTCACAATCTAGTCCCTACCATAGTCATATGTCAATATCATTAAGTGCATGTATCATAGTCTAGGGCCAATTTAGGGGAAGCCAATTGACTTATCTGTACGTTTTTGGGGATGTGGGAGGAAACTGGAGTGCCCAGAGGAAACCCACACAGACATGGGGAGAATATACAAACTCCTTGCAGATGTTGACCTGGCTGGGATTCAAACCGGGGTCCCAACAGTTGCAAGGCGAGATCGCTAACCACTACACCACCGTGCTGCACAATCATAATAAACAGCAGAAAACTAGAGCATGCTGGTAGAACCGTATGAAGAATACTTGCAGAATTTGAAAAAGCAGAATATTTGGGATCTGACTAATCAAGAGCAATGGATCAATGACTGCTAGAAACATATATTATGTTGGTGACTATTCTGTAAAATGCATGAGCAATATGATCGTAAATGTGTAAATTGGCACTCTACTCTTAGGCTCAACACACACCATACAATCTTGGTTGTTCAATCTTACCACTTTCATGTAGTATAAGAGCTTATCCAATCAATCATTCACAGTATTTTCAATCTGTTGGCCCTTATACTACATAGATTTGATAAATCTGTACAACCAAGAGTGTATGATGTGTGTTGAGCCTTATGCTATCTATATATCGATCTATTTATCTATCTATGTATCTATCTATCTATCTATCTATCTATCAATCAATCAATCAATGGCTCAATCTTTTTTCTATTAAACTCCTTTATTAAAGTTTTCAAAGTTAACGATCTTGACAAAGAATAAAGCGACACAAAGCTTGGACGTGATCTCAATACAAAATAAGTAGCGGTCTAGCGGATCCATGGGAAACAAATGAATCACATAGCTTTAGCCAAGCCAACATAAATTGATATTATAACAGGATCAGAAGCAGGAATAACAGCACATAATACTAGAATGTATTGTACTGCTAACAAGCCTGAATGTATTGTACTGCCACAAATTCTGTGTAAAAATACATACAGCAAAAGATGTAGACCTTTATATTAAAGTGAACAATCCTAATAAAAAGTAATCTATCTATCTATCTATCCATCCATCCATCCATCCATCCATCCATCCATCTGTAGTGAGAGGTATATGAAAGCTTATTCCTTTTTAAGCTATACCAGTTGCCTGGCAGCGCTGTTTGGCCTATTTGGCTGCAGTAGTGTCCGAATCACACCAGAAACAAGTATGCAGCTAATACTTTCACATCTGACAATAATGTCAGAACACCTGATCCGCTGCATGCTTGTTCTGGGTTTATAGCTAAAAGTATTGGAGGCAGCGGATCAGAAGGATAGCCAGGTAATTGGTATTGCTTAGAAAGAAAATAAAAATGGCAGCCTCCATATTCCTTTCAATACAGTTGTTCTTTAAGAAAAAAAAATCAAACATGTGGGGTACTTATGAAAAAAACACCATGGTGTGCTATAAATATGTTTTTCAGAAAATATGTCAATTATTTACTTTCTTTAATATATAGTTTCCCCTACAGATGAGCTTTAATAGATTGCCCAAGCCAGGCTTGTTAGCTGCAAAAAGATAAAATTATCTTCCAGAAGGTTTATAAACTGCCTGCTGTATTACTTATCAGTCTTAATAACTTATTTCACACAGGGCAGAAAACACGCAATCTATGGTCCTTTACGAAGATACCTTATTCTCAATCTCTCTCATTACTTGTCAAACAAATTCAAACAGCTGAATGAAGATGACGTTAAACTAATGTTAACATTCAGCAGCTGACAATTTTAGGATACAAAGGTATAAATATCTGATTCCTATTCATTTTTCTCCTTTAACCACCTCCTATCACACTTCACCAAAAAATACAATAAATTCACGGGAGGCTATCACACTAAGTCAGCATGAATGTACACTCAGCTAAAAACGAGAAGAAACAACTCTGTTAGAAAGCCATACTCACGATGCTACAAATTCCTGAATGAATGAAGAATAGACGAGAGCTGCTGTTCTCTGTGTTGTCCGAGCCAAAAAGTAATCCAGCAGTTCCAGCCTCCTGCTTTTATGTACGCTGCCACCGGATGACCAAGAGGAAGGCGTTTCACAGTTAGACACTATACAGAGACCACATGGAATTTCCCCGAGGACTCCAGAGGATAACTTCTGAGAATTATTACATAAATGACTTCTCTTACCACTTGTAGGTCATCGAGCGCTCCGTGGAAATCTAATTCCAAAGGCTAAAATGGAATTCCATGTTTCCAAAAATAAAACAAAGCAATTTAATTAATACCAAGTAGACCCCCCCCCCCCCAAAAAAAAAAGAAAAAAAAAAAAAGCAGGCTGCCAAAAAAAAGCAGGGCGTAATAGCATGGAACATAGCCGGGTGCTTGATAAATAATTTCACTGTACTTGAATGTAAGCGTAGCCTGATATTTCCCTGGAGCTACCCTTTTTTATATTTTGTATGGGTATAATAATAATAATTGTAATAATAATAATAATAATAATAATAATAATAATGTATTCTGTTCAAATTTCACAGTGTTTTATAGATTACAATGTCATGCCTCCAACCATCCCTCAGGAGAGCTTATAGCCATAGTTTAATATCCTGCCATATTATTATTATTATTAGCTTTAGGCATAGGTGGTGGTGGTGGTGGTGGGGGGGGGGGCGCTTAGTGTAGGGAAGGTCAGTTTTTAGGCATACATAGGACAAGGTTATTGTGGTTTAGGTTACAAAAACCGATAGTATGATACCGGAACATTACCAATATTCTACTATCGAAAACGTTCCACACCCATTTTAACAGACGCCGCCTGTTAGATATATGCAGTTAATAGAGAGGGAATGTTTGAAGCAATGTTTGAATTCATTAAAGGCTTCAGCAAGCCTGGAGTGCCACAGACTGGGGTAAGCCCTATTGGAACTGTTGATGTCATTTTTGGAAAGAGGTTGTGAGTGAAGAAGTCATTTTTAGGAAAATAGAGAAGCAGAAAGGGTGTTTAGGACTCCATTTATAAATATTGTTTTTGATATAAGCTGGAGAGAATGATGACCAGGAAGGCAGATATATCGGCCACTGGGGAACCCAGAAGAAGAAGGAGCCCAGCCCCCCCCCCCCCTCCTCCCATGCTCAGCTGGAAGTCAGTGTCAGCCTCCACTCCATGCAGTCAAACACAGTAAGATGGGTGTATATTTTTGATCTAGCAACAAGCACACTTTCGGCAAGCAGATATCGCCTGGGGGGGCCAATTGTTGTTGGTTGTTGTTGCAAACCAAATAAACCGTCAAGTGTTGATGTTGATTTAGGTGTTACCATTAATGACTAACTGTACATAGTTTTCCGGTTTTGTCAGGTAAAAATGGTGGTCTCATGTCTAACGGGGGCAATGGTGGCTGTACATGTTATGAGAGGATTATGGGAAGAGAATGGAAGCAGCACCTGTTATAAGGGGTAGCAATGGTATGGTTAGGTTGGTGCCAGCAGTTACTAGGGAAAACAGAGGATATAAATATAGGAAATAAAAGCATTATACGTTGTTATTTTATTGACTAAATGTTAATTTAATGTTATTATTCAACTTCAATCTACTCAGGAATGTGATGGGAACCATAGCAACAGAATACTGGGAAAAGATACCCAAAGCTCTCCTACCTCTGTCTGTCTCATTAGTTCATACATCTGCATCATTTATTTATATTTATTTATTTTAGTATTTATATAGCGCCAACATCTTCCGCAGTTCTGTACAGAGTATATATTGTCTTGTCACTTAACTGTCCCTCAGAGGGGCTCACAGTCTAATCGCTGCCATATTCATAGATCTAAGTATGCATCGTAGTCTAGAGCTCTAGACACAATTTAGAGGGAAGCCAAATAACTTATCTGTATGTTTTTGGGATGTGGGAAGAAAACAGAGTGCCTAGAGGAGAACATACAAACTCTTTGCAGATGTTGATCTGGCTGGGAATCAAACCAGAGAGCCAGCGCTCCAAGGCAAAAGCACTAACTAGTGAAAATTTGCAAGCAACGCTGTGAGCTAACCCCTCTCCCATCCTCTGCCTTCTCATTTGTACATGAGCCACATGTGGTTTAGATAATGCTGCGAGCTGCAGCAAAACATGTTGACTAGCATCGGCTGCTGAACAGGGGTGCTCGGAATTGCAATTTCCCGTTCCGCGGTAATTCCGCATACCGCCGATCCGAAATTCCGTTTCTATTTCATTCCGGACCGGTTCCTCGGAATTCCACGGTATACGGAATTCCGCGGTATACCGAATTCCGTCAGAAAAATGTTAATCTCCCTCCTCCATCCTCTTATATCATGCAGTAGGGAATTGCAGATTTTCAAAACAGCTTATATACCGTAGCTGGGATTTGAACCCAGGATGCAGTGTGTCATAGGTATCTGTCTAACCCTCTAGACCATGACCCACACTGCATGCAAAAGCTAGCCTAGCATAAACCATACTACCTCATCAATTCGATAGAAAAAGTAGCATGATTAAGGATTTGTACTTTTTGAAAAGCATGCTTATATACCATAGCTGGGATTTGAACCCAGGACTTAGTGTGTCGTAGGAATCTGTCTTACCCTCTAGACCATGACCCACACTGCATGCAAAAGCTAGCCTAGCATAAACCATACTACCATTATGATCAATTTGATAGAAAAAGTAGCATGATTAAGGATTTGTACTTTTTGAAAAGCATGCTTATGTACCATAGCTGGGATTTGAACCCAGGATGCAGTGTGTCGTAGGTATCTGTCTTACCCACTAGACCATCAACCACACTCAGGGCCAGGCTGAGGCAGAGGCGCAGTGTAAGAGGGGGTGCACAATTCATTCAGCTGTCATTCCCAATTGTGTTTGAAGCAGAAAGAAATAAGAAAAGGTGATACATGGCAGCGATTGCAAGCCAGATAAGTAGAGATTAAGGGGTTGGGGGGGTTGGGGGCCCTGGGGCACCTCTTAGTGTAATAGCAATCAGGAGGAGGAGGAGGAGGAGGAGGAGAAGGAGGAGAGAGAGAGAGAGAGAGAGAGAGAGAGAGAGAGAGAGAGAGATTTTCTGTTATTCCGGAAAATTCCGTCGGAATTATAAAATTTCCGCGGAATTCCGTTTGAGAGGTATAGGAATTCCGTTCCGACTACCGGAATCGGAATTAATGTAATTCCGGCCGGAATCACGGAATTATTAATTCCGCGGAATTTTCCGAGCATCCCTACTACTGAACTCTGTCTGGCTACTACTCCTCCAGATGTGATCCCTCCTTCACGGTCTCCTGAGTGGCTATTCACCTCACTGTCTTGTTGCTAAATGAGATACCATCTTCATACCAGTGGTGGGCAGAAATGTTGCATATGCAAAATTTTGCATCAAAATTTGCATACAAGCATCGTAATCATAATGCGAAATCTGTAATTAATTTCATCTGTAATAGTAATATTTCATAATTTTGCGTAATTTTAGCATAATTTCCATGCAATTTTGCGAAATTTTGTGCCGACTTTAGCGGTTAATAGCAAAAGCCCCCATATATGCTATTGCTACCAAATTGTCTACATATGTTAAGGAGTATATTGGGTACAAGTAAAAAAAAAAAAAAAAAGAATTTTTCAAAAAGACATTGTAGTTTTTGGGAAAATCGATTTTAAATATGCAAATCTGTTGTACTGGCCCAAGCCCTCCCATACAGCCTTATCAATCTCTACCATGTACTGATGAGGACCAAAAGTCCGAAACAGGCTGTCTACATGTGGGTTTGATATGACTGTGTAAAATGTAAAGTTATATGCGTGCAATATTATTATTATTATTATTATTATTTATTAGATTTATATAGCGCCAACATATTACGCAGCGCTGTACAATAAATAGGCTTACAGACAATGATAACCGGGTTGACAGAACAATACAGGTAACGGACCATAGATACAACAATACAGGTAATAGCAATAAGATACACAACACAATGCAGATAATAGTACAATGCCAGATCATAAACTGGAATGGTAGTGGTAAAAAATTACCAGTTCCAAATTCTGGGTAAAGTGCACACAGTCAAGTATGATACACAAGGGAAGAGGGCCCTGCCAAAGGCTTACAATCTAGAGGGAGGGGCTGGTGACACAAAAGGAGGGGGTGCATCAAGAAGTTATTGGCAGAAAGGATTAGGGTAGTGTCGAGTTGATGTAGGCCTCCTTGAAGAAGTGAGTTTTGAGTGCTTTTTTGAAGGTGTTGAAGGTGGGAGCGAGCCTGATGGGCAGCGGGAGAGAGTTCCACAGGATAGGGGCAGCTCTAGTGAAGTCCTGCAGTCTGGCATGGGAGTGCGAGATGCGTGGGGTGGTTAAGAGGAGGTCGTTGGAGGAGCGAAGTGGGCGGCCAGGTGTATATCTGCTGACCAGGTCAGAGATGTAGGTTGGGCAGGACTTGTGTAAGGATTTGTATGCCAAACATAGGATCTTGAAGTTGATTCTGAAGTGAATTGGAAGCCAATGAAGGGATTTGCGTAGGGGAGTTGTGGAGACAGAGCGGTGGGAGGAGTAGATGAGTCTGGCTGCTGCGTTCATGATGGATTTTAGGGGGGCGATGCGGTTTTGAGGAAGGCCTGACAAGAGGGAGTTGCAGTAGTCCAGGCGGGAGATGATGAGGGCATGGACAAGGAGTTTGGTAGTGTCTGGGGTCAGGAAAGGCCGGATCTTGGAGATGTTGCGTAAGTGGAAATAGCAGGCTCTAGCTACGGTTTGGATGTGGGAGGTGAAGGAGAGGACCGAGTCTAGGGTGACACCCAGGCAGCGGGCTTGTGTGGTTGGATGAATGATTGTGCCATTGACAGTGACATAGAGGTCAGTGGGGGGTGAAGCTGCACGGGGCGGGAAGATTAGGAGCTCAGTCTTATCCAGGTTTAATTTTAGGAACCTGGCAGACATCCACGATGAAATAGCTGAGAGACCAGAGGATACCTTCTCCATGGTGGTGGTGGAGAGGTCAGTGGTATGGAGGTAAATCTGGGTGTCATCTGCATATAGGTGATAGTTGAAACCCAGAGAGGAGATGAGTTTTCCTATGGAGGCGGTGTAAATGGAGAACAGCAGGGGACCAAGAACAGAGCCTTGGGGGACCCCAACTGAAAGTGGGAAGGAGGTTGAGGAGGAACCATTGAAGGAGGTCTTGAAGGAGCGATTTGAGAGGTAGGAGGAAAACCATGCTAGGGCACGGTCTTGGATACCCACAGATTGCAGTGACTGGAGTAGCAGGGAGTGATCAACAGTGTCGAATGCTGATGAGAGGTCTAGGAGGAGAAGGATAGTGTATTTTCCTTCGGCCTTGGCAAGCGTGAGGTCATTGACGACCTTGGTGAGGGCAGTCTCGGTGGAGTGACCTGGCCGAAATCCTGATTGTAGGGGATCAAATAGGGAGTTGGAGTCAAGGTAATGGGTCATGCGTTGGTGGACTAAACGCTCTAGGAGTTTAGATGCAAAAGGGAGTAAGGAGATAGGACGGTAGCTGGATGGAAGTGAGGGGTCTAGTGAGGGTTTTTTAAGTAGGGGAAGTACAGTGGCCTGTTTGAAGTCAGAGGGGAAGGTACCCGTAGAGAGGGAGAGGTTAAACAGAGTGGTGAGGACAGGAGCCAGAACAGGGAAGTGAGGACGGAGGCATTTGGATGGCACAGGGTCTAGGGGGCTGGAGGTGGCAGGAGAAGTGGCTAGGAGACGGCTGACTTGGTCCTCTGTGATAGGAGTAAAGGCAGTGAGTGGAGGGTGGGGTGGGGAATAGGTATTGGTGGGGGAGGAAGAGGTGGTGGAGTGGAGGCATGAGATTTCCCGTCGGATGCTGGCTATTTTGTCGGTAAAGTGGGTGGACAGATCAGTGGCTGAGAGGGCGGAGGTGGGGGGAGGAGTGGTGGGGTTAAGGAGGGAGTTGAAGGTGGCGAAGAGGCGCCGAGGGTTGGAGGCTTGGGATCCGATCAAGGCAGCAAAGTATTTTTGTTTAGCATCAGTTAATGCGGTATAGAACAGCTGCAGGTTGGCCTTGTACGCCAAGAAGTCGGAGTTGCTGCGGGATTTCCTCCATTTGCGTTCGTAGGTGCGTGTCTGTTTTTGGAGGTTGCGAGTGTGTGCATTGTGCCAGGGCTGGGGGTTGATGGGACGGCTGGGGCGGAATGTGGGGGGTGCAGCAATGTCTAGGGCTGCTGAAAGGGCCTGGTTGTATTTGGCCACAGCTTGGTTTGGGCAGGTAACGTTAGGGAGGGTGGATGAGAGGGAGTGGAGGGGGTTGGCTAGTGCAGTTGGGTCTAGGTTATGCAAAGCTCTCTGCCAACGACCTGAGGGTGGAGGAGGGTTGGGGGAGGATGATGGGGAGATGGAGAAAGTGAGAAGGTGATGGTCGGAGAGGGGGAAGGGTGTGATGTCCAGGTTGGGGAGGGTGGCGGATTTTGAGAGAATCAGGTCGAGAGTGTGGCCAGCGCGGTGGGTGGGGGAATTGGTGTGTTGGGAGAGGCCAAGGGAAGTAGTGAGGGAGAGCAGTTGAGAGGCTTCAGGGGAGTAAGGACTGTCCATGGGTATGTTGAAGTCCCCAAGTATGATTGTGGGGAGGTCAGAGGAGAGGATGTGTGGGAGCCAAGAGGCCAGGTTGTCCAGGAATTGTTTAATGGAGGTGGATGGGGGGCGGTAAAGGACTGCGATGACTGCTGGAAGGGGTGCAATACACCAGCGGTTCTGGATGCTTGCTTGGCTTAACAAGGGCAATATTTTTTTTTTTTTAAATTGTCATTTTTTTGTTTAAAAAACATTTTTTCTTTGCATTTTTACAATTGATTTTCTCAAAAACTACAAGGTCTTTTTGGAAAATTGTTCTTTTGACTTGTACCCACTATTCTCCTTAACATTTGTAGCAATTTTGGTGTCACTACCATGTATGGGAGCTTTGCTATTCACCGCCAAAGTCGGCAGAAAATTACACGAAACGTACGCGAAACTTTAGTCAAAATTATGATTCACTTTACAAAATCAATTGAATTTACAAATCGTAATTACGTATAAGCGTAAATACGAAAACGTATGCATAAGTTTGCAACATCATAATTAGCTCATCATGATCATCACTACTTCATAGCGGCTGGATTCCTGGCACAAAATAGACTATGGTTAGATTAAAGATTTGTTATATTTGACTTTTGCTTATCATTCATATTGGACTGCATACACAACTTATATTGACCTTTTTCTATGGCTCAATTTGCTCTAAGGTTGTGTTTTCAACTATCCACTGCTCACTACGAGTGGGTGACCATTTTGGACAGTACAAGTTTTGCAATTACCATATGGATGTTGTTTCCTATAAAGCCAAGTGGGTTGTGCTCTCATCTGTGATATACCACTGTGGTGCTCAATTAACCGAGGCAGCTATGCTATTGGTGAGGCCACGAGAACCATACACAGAGTTAGTCATTCAGGCTTCTTTCCTGTCCTCTGTTTTTAAGATACAATGGCCTCAATTCACTAAGCAGATTAGACTAGTCTACAGATGGTTTTTAGTCTACTGATGGTTTGGTGTAATGTTTTAGTCCTGTGTTTAGACCTGGTCTAACATTCAGTAATTACACTATTCACAAAGGCAAACAAGGAGTAACCACACCCACTTTTCTCTGACAGAGATTAGACCAGCTGATTTCTGTGGGTAAATTAATTCTGTGAGGTATTTTAGACATGAGGATGGAACCTTTTGACTTAATGATGCAGGAGTTTAATTGTATGCAGAGGAGAGCTCATCAGAGGAGAAGGATGTCAGTCATAGCTACTCGTTTGTAAATTGCATCTTTTGATAATTTCCCCTGCTTTACCCACTAGCCAGACAAATGTTATTGTATTAATTACCAAATGGTTTAGACCAGGTCTTAAAACAGGTCTAAAACATTTGGTAGTAGTGAATTTCCCTTTGATGCGAGTGACCAAACCATCAGTAGACTAAAATCTTCTGTAGACTAGTCTAAACTGCTTAGTGAATTGGGGCTATAGTGTGCTTATTAAATGCTGTTGGCAATGAACAAAGTATTTTTTGTATATTTTTGAAAAACTTTTTCTGTCCGGTTTGATTTAGTCCCACTTTTACCTTTTGTTTTTGGATCTAAAATGCATCCCATTGCACCCAAATGCCTAGCAGAATTTACTACAGTGCAAACTTTGTTTCACAGAGATGATTGATCCTACACAACCATGGGAACCATGCCTCTACTGTATGTATAGAATGCCTGGAGTAATCACTCTTATTTCATTAACAGCTGGGA
Source organism: Hyperolius riggenbachi (assembly GCF_040937935.1). NCBI lineage: Eukaryota > Metazoa > Chordata > Amphibia > Anura > Hyperoliidae > Hyperolius > Hyperolius riggenbachi. The sequence goes on from NC_090648.1 coordinate 26,778,250, forward strand.
GCAAACAAGGCTGATTTCACAAAGAAGCATGCAAAGCTCCAAACTTATGAATTGAGAAAACAGCAGAGTGATCGCAGTTATGTCTGTGGTAGGGCCACATTCACACTGGAGCACCGTATTCATGATTTCAGCTTGTCTGTAAATTGCTAGCAACTGAAAAAGCTCTATGACAATGCAAATGAATGGTAGTGTTCACAGTGTAGTGATCCCCAGTGATTAGGGATTTGCTGAAATCTCAAACTTGGTCCATGCAGCATTTTTGTAGCGATTTTGTAGCGATTGCATGTAAATGTTAAAAAATCACAAAAGCGATGACTCCGAAATTGCTTTCCTGTACAATGAAAAATCACAGTACAATTGCTTTGCAAAACGCGAGTGATTTTGCTAGGGTTTTGCAATTCCCAGTGTGAATGGGGCTTGTTAAAATTCAAGTATGTTACTAATTTGTAAAGTATTTGAACTAAACGCAGATGATCTGATAAGTATTGTATTGTTCTTTAGAAAAGTGGAGATACGATGTAAGCCTAAGTACATGCACGCTATTTCTGACTCAGTCCTGGGGGTATTTCTAGTTTTAAATTCTTTCAGTATCAGCAATTTCTCATTTCCTTTCTTAATTCTCCTAAAAAAAAGAGACCAGCACCGTTGAAACTGGTGACCCCTACCTGTTCTTCACAATCAGCCTTTCAAGGAAACCTGAGAAAAAAAAAAATTATATGTATGTGGGGCTCCCTCCAGTTCCCTCCAGGTCGTTGGCTCCCTTGCCATTCTCCAAGGCTGCATCAATCCTCCACTAGCCAGACCGGTAATTCCTGTAGCCACCCTGTACAGCACATGCACAGTCCAGGCCGCATTGCGCATGTGTCGACTTAAGCCGACTGAAGAATTTAGCAAACTGGCCAGCAGAGAATCGAGGCAGTCGGGAGAATAGTAAGGGAGCCAACGGCCTGGAGGGGGCTGGAGAAAGGCCAAGGTATGTTTATTTTTATTTTTAATTTATTTATTTAGTTTTTTTTTTTTTTGTAGCAAGTACACATTAAGAACCAGGGCATATATCAATGAATTAATTAATCAACTTTCCATTGAACATTGTACTTAAAGGACTTCTGAGGCAAAAAGAAAAACAAAACAAAACAAAAACCTATTTTTTACTTACCTGAGGCTTCTTCCAGTCTCTAGCGGCAGCCGCAATCCCTCGCTGCAGCCCCAGTCCTCCTCTGTAACCCTTTCTGGCCACCCATAATGATGGCAACCTGTTGGCGGGGTCAGCTCTTCTGGTCCTGCGCGTCCACATCATCTGGCGTGTACCGCACTTGTGTTGTGTGCAGGCTCGTGGGCATGAGTGCTCCTGCAGGTGCAGAAGAGCCAGAGTCACCATCATTGCAGATGGCCAGCAGGTATACAGAGGAGGACCGGTGCTGCGGCAAGGGACTGAGATGGCTGTGAGGGATTAGAAGAAGCTCCAGGTAAGTAAAATGTAGATACAGGTTTTTTTGCCACCATTCACATGGAGGGGGTCACTGGTTTGACAACAGCTATGTAGCTGTTAACTGCGGGGAAGCCATGCTATAAAACCTCTCATTTATATTGGTAGGTGAACAGAGGCGCCAGAAGGCACCTGTCACAGAGGTGCTCTGCTTGCTACAACTGAATTGCTGTTGTTTATCCCCTGCTTATTGCCTGAAGAAGTGGGCTGTGCCCGCGAAACGCGTTGCATCTTTGGGGTATTTTTTAATAAATGTGTATATCTATATATTTACAGTCCTTGGTGTCTGCTTTAACGGAGGCGAGTCCACCACTTCCTCCCAGCAATTTTTTTTTAATTTTATGTACTTTTATCCTTCTGGCGCCTCTGTTCACCTACCAATATATTTGAGTCCACCCCAGGTGGAGGGGTGATCTACCCCCTTTCTTCCTATCTACAGAGAGCAACTTCTTAATCCTGAGTGAGGACAGGTCTAATCTCCTCACCTGCCTAATGAGTGGTTACCTAGGTGGTAACCCGTGTTTGTGAGTATTACCATCTCACTGTTTCATTTATCCAATCAATTTTGACATACTACACCATATTGGGCTCTCGATTTCTCTTCAACTTTAAAACCTCTCATTTCTTCCTCCACATACATATGATATTGCCGCCGGGACACCTGGGCGCAGGATACAGCTGGTATACGACTTATCCTGCTGCTGCTCAAGTCCCGGCGGTGTTAATTACTGTTCCCCCTCTAGGATAACATGGATAGGGGGGAATTATGTAATTTTTTTTTTCAGCTATTGCTGGCGGTCGAATTACAGTGTTTTAAAAGTAACTTCAGCTCTGACTTCTGACGGCCCCAAAGTTACTCACTGAGCACTGCTATTGCTGTAATTCCTATTACAGTCTATGGTGGCGCCGGCTGTGCCCAAATCTCCTGTGTTGTTATTACAGCGCTTGCTTCCTCCTCCTCTTATCACTCTCTTCTCTCACTTTCTCTCCCCCCCCCCCATCTGTCTTTCTTCTCTTCTCTCTCTCCCTCTCTCTTTTTAAGTACATATAAAAATAGTGCCTGTTAGAATGGGTGCCATATACAGCCGTTATTTTATTTATCAGCGAGTAAATATATTGGTTATTTCCCGCTGCAACCTTTATTTTTGTGTCTAGTAAAATGGGCACCACAAGAAGCAATAAAATGTCAGCAAATTTACCAATATACTACTTCATTCATATACCAAACTATCAGTTATATTTACTGATATTTAATTATGACCTAATATCTACCCAGACTCCCCCCCCCTTCTCCGTGGTGTCTAACCTTAACCAAGCCTCCCTCCCTCCCATTAGTGCCTACCCTTAACCCCCAAATGGGAATCTAACCTTAACCCAACGGAAGGAAAACAAGCTTATTTCTGCATCAAATTAAGAATTATTTGTATATTTCAAGTACGGCAATAAATTGGCACTAAGCCAAGTAATACAAGTAATAAACACCTTTTACACGTCTGTGTCAAAGGAAAGTGCCTGTATGAAAATACTTTTAGAAGTCCGTGGCATATGGATGCAAAAAAAGTGTATACCAATAAATGTTGGCAGAAGTCTAAATGTGGCCACACAACATGCAATCTGACTGTACAATCAATCACCAATTTTACCACTTTCATGTAGTATAAGAGACTAACTGAAAATATATATCCAAGTCACAGTTCATTTTTTGCTTTTATACTACATGGATGTTGGTAAGATGGTATAAAAATTGTACTGTAAGATTGTATACTGTGTGACCACCTTAAGGGCCCTTTTCCACCTGCAATCGCTAGCGTTCACGCTGAACGCTAGCGATTGCTGAATCGCAAAACCGGCGATTCCCCCGACGTTTGCGGCCGCGATTTTGCTATGCTATGCACTGCATAGCAAAATCGCGGCAATTATCGCTCCGCCGCGCGTTCGCGTTCCCCGCAAAAACGAATCGCGGTAGTGGAAATGACCTACCGCGATTCCCATGTTAAAAAGCAAACCGTAGCGATTGTAAAATCGCTAGCGGTTTGCGTTTTTGCGATTCAGCATCGCAAACGCCGCTAGTGGAAAAGGGCCCTAAGGGTTAAAGTCTTTAAAGAGACACTGAAGCAAAAAAAAAATGATATAATGAATTGGTTGTGTACTATGAATAATTACTAGAAGATTAGCAGCAAATAAAATATTCTCATATTTTTATTTTCAGGTATACAGTGTTTTTTCTAACATTGCATCATTCTATAATACTGTATGTGCAGATTACACAACACTAAGCAATCAAAATGATTCTTTCAGAGCAGTCTGTGAACTAATGACCTCTCCTCTGCCAGAGAAAGAGTAAATAGTTCAATAACAGTTGAGATAATAAAAGTCAGATAACAGCCCTCTCCACAACTTTGAAAGTCGTAGAGCTTAATGGCTTTTTTGCATAGAGATAACAACTGGAGTTTCTTAACTCTTCCTGTACTGGAAACAATTAGACTGATGTATCTGATCTTAATGTTTTATTTCTTAGCTGTACTACACATACAAATCATAATATCATATTTTTTTTTTTGCTTCAGTGTCTCTTTAAAGCTGTTTAGTACAGCTGGAAAGCTGTAACCACTTATTAATACTGTTGTAAAGCTTTAACCGCTATTTGGAACCACTTTGGCACCCACCTAGCACCATTAAAATGAAGATTTATATTGCTGTGAATAGGGTGCCCTTTGAACCAGCTGCTACAGGTGAAACTCGAAAAAAATAGAATATCATGCAAAAGTCAGTTTATTTCAGTAATTAAACTTAAAGAGAATCTGTATTGTTAAAATCACACAAAAGTAAACATACCAGTGGGTTAGGGGACATCTCCTATTACCCTCTGTCACAATTTCGCAGCTCCCCGCCGCATTAAAAGTGGTTAAAAACAGTTTTAAAAAGTTTGTTTATAAACAAACAAAATAGCCACCAAAACAGGAAGTAGGTTGATGTACAGTATGTCCACACATAGAAAATACATCCATACACAAGCAGGCTGTATACAGCCTTCCTTTTGAATCTCAAGAGATCATTTGTGTGTTTCTTTCCCCCTGCATCTCTCATGCACTGAAGTTTCAGGCTGCTCTTTTCTTCCTGCAAACAGCTTTGCCCTTGTCTGTAATTCCTCACTATGTGAAAGCCCAGCCAGCTCAGAGGACGATTTATCCAGCTTGTAAAAGATAAGAGAGAAGAGAGAAGCTGCTCTAATCTAAATAACACACAGGCAGTGTGCAGAGAGGAGCCTGGAGGGGGGAGTTCATAGCAGAACCACAACACTGAAGAACTTGGCAGCCTTCCAGACACAGGCTGACAAGTATGACAAGAGAGAGATAAGTTGATTTATTACAGAGATGGTGATAGTAGAAAGTGCTGCAGTAAGCCAGAACACATTAGAATAGCTTTTGGAACTTGTAGGTTGATAAAAAACAGGATGCAATTTTTGTTACGGAGTCTCTTTAAAAGGTGAAACTAATATATGGAATAGACTCATTACAAGCAAATGGAGATATTTCAAGCCATTATTTGCTATAATTTTGATGGTTATGGCTTACAACTTGCTTATGAAAACCTTAAAATGTAAAATCTCAGTCCATTAGAATATTGTAAAAATTAAACATTTACTATGGACCAGCAAATCTCTTTTGATTAAGAAATCATTGAGCAAGATACTAATCCAAGTAGGGTCCCCTTCTATATTGGAATCTCTGTTTTATAATGAAGACTTTCCACCTGGGGTTTGTGGCCTGGCCTGGGGGAACTGGAGTTCTGGGGGGATTCATGCTATTAAGGATGTTGTGGGGGATGGCTCTTCCAGTCTTGGCCTCAATTTGAAGATACATTTGATCTACCGGACTTTACAGATCTGGGTGGTCTATGTGTGGAGAGTTCTAACCTAGAGTCTATTTTTTGTTCTTCTGCTCTGCCGGAGGGCTTCATTTCCTCCATGTATTATGAGTTATGGTATTCTAAACAGACAAGTTTTTCTATGGCTATGCTGAAATGGCAGGACAGACTAAATGCCCCTCAGGACAAAAAAACAAGCACACTCTTACCAAGGAACGAAATTATAGAATACTATACGATTGGTTCTGCACCCCAGATCAGTTGGCCAAGTGGAGACTAACTCCATTTAATTTATGTTTTCGTGGCTGTCTTGCCCTGGCAGGTCAAACTCACTGCTGGTGGACTTGACGTCAGGTAGCAATCTTCTGGAGCCTGTGTTTCTCCCTTGCGTCTGAAGTTCTTGGTAAACACATCCACCCAGATCCATGGTCTGCCCTATTCCACAAACCCCTTCCCCAACTTAACAAGTCTCAGAATAGACTCCTAGGACAGATACTGTATTTAATGCTGCTAAAACACTCCTGGACAAAACTTGGAAGTCCCGTCCCCCAACAAGAGCAAAACTTATAAATAAAATTCCATCAATATATACTTTGAAAAAAAATTGCCTCCATGATCCAAGAAACTATGCCCCTGCCTGTTTGATAAGATATGGGATCCTTGGGAGATCTGGGCATCCTCCCTCCCCCAATAACTCGTTCCACACGTCATCCCTCTCCTTTTTTTATTTTATTTTTTATTTTATTCTTTATTTTATTCTTTTTTGTTTTCTTTATATGTCCTATCTGGATGTGGCGATCATCCTAATGCTGGCTA
>NC_090648.1:26789418-26864934 GCF_040937935.1 Hyperolius riggenbachi
CTCAGGAGGGCTGTGGACCTGATGGGGAACTGAAAAGAATGACATCACCAAAAACACACCTCCCAGACTTGCCAACGCCTAGCGCATGCGTATACAACCGTCCGCATGCGGAAAAACGTACGCATTATACGCGGAAAATCGTCCAGACGGCAAAATCATACGTACGTATAAGAAGGTCCGCATGCGTAAAATTGTACGCGTCTGACGCGTAAAAACCGTACGCGTTTAACGCTGAAAATGTCACTAACATGCGTCAATATAGCCGCAAAGAAGATAGTAAGTGAAATTTAAAGATATAGCAGCGGTATACAAAAGTGCCTGGGGACCACCAAAAACGTCATCACAAACATGAAACGGTCACCACAACCAAGTGTGACAATATGCAATGACAACAAAAGGGTGTCCCCAGAGCAAACAACAACCGCCTATACTTACAAAAAGGCAAGATACCACACATCGCTATGCGTTCAGCAAGACACATGGGAGTTTTCCTAAAAAAGAAAAAAGAAAAAAAGAAAAAAGAAAAAATTAGAAACAACACTAGAAAAAATGAGAGGAACACAGCCGTCCCAAGATTATCACACAGGCCAACCAGTAGGAGAAACAGTAAGCAGAGAAAGACAATCACAAAGGATAACTCATATACAGAAACTGAGATCATATTCTCGATTTAGCCCACCCAACCCCATAACATTAAGTTTTCGAATCCACCATGCTTCCCTACGTGCCAATTCAGCCTTTCTATTCAATCTATCCCGCCAATCATAAGGTACACTATCTATAACCTGCACCTTCATCTGTGCCACACCATGTCGAGCTGTTGAAAAATGAGACGACACAGCCTGTGTCGTATCATGATTCCGGATTGCTGATTTATGCGATGCCATTCTGTCTCGTAAGGGTTGTGTGGTCATTCCGACATATCCAAGGCCGCACGGACATTTAATTAGATAAACTACATAAGTGGAGTCGCAAGAATAGCGACCTCTAACAGTATATTGTGTGCCCTTGCATGGATGAGTGAATGTACCACCTTTTGCTATGTGGCTGCACAAATGGCAGCTTAAACAGGGAAAAGTACCAATTCTTGAACCAGTGGATAATGGATTAACAATCATGGAAGAACTCAATGAATTACAGCTACGTTGTCTAAATACTTTATCACGAATGGTGGGGGCCTTTTTGAACGAAAGCAAAGGAGGATAGCGGAACTCCGGTATCCGGGGGAAGGCTCCTTGCAAAAGGTGCCAATGTTTTCTAACAATACTGCCCATTTGTTGACTACAGGCTGAATAAGTTGACACAAAGGGCATACGAAATTGTTTCTGAGTTTTTTTAGAACGACATGAGTTAGGGGACAGAGTATGTTCTGGGTAACCTCTTGCTCTAAATTTGGTTTTAATTAACTCTTTATGGGTTTCTAAAGAATCTTGATCAGATACTATTCTCTCTACTCGTGTAATTTGTCCCTGAGGGATAGCATTCTTTACCGAGGGTGGGTGGAAACTTTGATAGTGAAGAAGGGAATTTCTATCAGTGGATTTAGTATAAAGGGTGGTAGTCAGTCTACCCGACTGCATAATCACCCTTGTGTCCAGAAATATTGCCTCATCTAAACTGCCATTTACAGTCAATCTAATTGCCGGACAACTAGCAGCCAAAGAGGATACAAATTCTGTCAGGGTCGAATGTGGCCCCGCCCACAAACAAAAAATATCGTCAATATAACGGAACCAACATTTGGCATGTTGATGAAAAAGGGGGTGGGTATAAACAAAACTTTCTTCGTACTGCCCCATAAAAAGTCCAGCATAGGACGGGGCCACATTCGACCCCATCGCTGTACCTCTCAATTGCATATAGTAGGAACCCTGAAAAGAAAAATAATTACATCGCAAGATGATATTCAATAAATCAATAACAAATTTCCTCTGTGTACAGGACATGTCGGAATACTGCATGAGGTACCATTCGATCGCCTCCACACCCCCATCATGTGGGATGGAGGTGTAGAGGCTCTCGACGTCCAAGGTTACTAAAAGGGTACCCTCCTCAACAGGACCAAAAGATCTTAATTTGTCTAGAAACATCCCTGTGTCCCGAATGTAGGACTCCAGAGAGGTCACCAGAGGTTGCAGAATTCGATCCACATATTGTGCCAATGGCACAAATATCGAACCCACGCCGGCCACAATAGGTCGCCCAGGTGGCCGGCGTGGGTCCTTGTGGATCTTAGGTAATGTATAAAAAGATGGAGTACATGGAGCCTCTTGTTGTAAAAAATTGTACAGGGCATCATCAATAATTACATCAGCTTTTGCCTGATCTAACACCTCCTTGATACGTAACTGTATTCTTCTGAGTGGATCAACATCGACCTTAGAATATACATCAACCTGTGCCAATTGTTCCAGAATCTCCTGAACATAATATTGACTATCTAAAATCACCACCGCGCCCCCCTTATCGGCAGGGCGGATGGTGATTTCAGTCCTCCTACTCAGTTGGATAAGGGTGGCATGCTCTTCCTTCGTTAGATTATAATCGACTCTAGTAGTACAAAAGTCCAATTCAATGGCCTTCATATCTTCCTTCACTCTCTCGATATATGAGTCAATCACCGGGTGACTGGGGGGAGAAAAATTACTTTTGTTTCGCAAACCCGTGCCGGCAAGAGATAACAGATCCTCCTTAGTGGTCACAACATCCTGTCCAGACTTTCGTTCCACTGGAAAAGTACCAAAAAAATATTTAAGTTTAATGTTACGAAAAAAACGAAAAAGTTCCTGATCTATCTGAAAAAAATTAGGCAAATTTGTGGGGCTAAACGAGAGGCCATAGTTGAGAACACGTTCCTCAATATCTGATAAAGAGTGCCCAGATATATTAACCACTAGGTTCGATTCTTCTGATCTTTCCTTGCACGTAGTGTCATGGAGCCTTTGTGACTGTTTGCGTTTGAACCTTGTGCCGCCTCTCCGGCGGCGTCTCTTCTTATTGTTGGTGAGTGTTCCCTCGATGAGGGCAAAAAATCACTTGAAGATGAATTATTAGGTTCTGAGCCAGTTGGATTAGCTCCTCTCTTTCCCTTTGGACGTTGCGGTCTGGAGTATTTACGATTGCCAGTCGGAAGGGAGGGTCGCTGCCAGATATAAACATATCCTGTTTTATAGTCAGAAGTATCCCTATGGTATTTAGACCGTTTGATCTCTACTGCTGATTTCCTATACTGTTCCATTTTGTTGTTTAGAACATCAACATATGATTGGTATTCGCCAGCAGCCATAGTTGCTTTCAATTGGTCTCCAGCACTGTTGATCTTTCCGTCTATGACGGAACTGTTTAAGCTGCCATTTGTGCAGCCACATAGCAAAAGGTGGTACATTCACTTATCCATGCAAGGGCACACAATATACTGTTAGAGGTCGCTATTCTTGCGACTCCACTTATGTAGTTTATCTAATTAAATGTCCGTGCAGCCTTGGATATGTCGGAATGACCACACAACCCTTACGAGACAGAATGGCATCGCATAAATCAGCAATCCGGAATCATGATACGACACAGGCTGTGTCGTCTCATTTTTCAACAGCTCGACATGGTGTGGCACAGATGAAGGTGCAGGTTATAGATAGTGTACCTTATGATTGGCGGGATAGATTGAATAGAAAGGCTGAATTGGCACGTAGGGAAGCATGGTGGATTCGAAAACTTAATGTTATGGGGTTGGGTGGGCTAAATCGAGAATATGATCTCAGTTTCTGTATATGAGTTATCCTTTGTGATTGTCTTTCTCTGCTTACTGTTTCTCCTACTGGTTGGCCTGTGTGATAATCTTGGGACGGCTGTGTTCCTCTCATTTTTTCTAGTGTTGTTTCTAATTTTTTCTTTTTTCTTTTTTTCTTTTTTCTTTTTTAGGAAAACTCCCATGTGTCTTGCTGAACGCATAGCGATGTGTGGTATCTTGCCTTTTTGTAAGTATAGGCGGTTGTTGTTTGCTCTGGGGACACCCTTTTGTTGTCATTGCATATTGTCACACTTGGTTGTGGTGACCGTTTCATGTTTGTGATGACGTTTTTGGTGGTCCCCAGGCACTTTTGTATACCGCTGCTATATCTTTAAATTTCACTTACTATCTTCTTTGCGGCTATATTGACGCATGTTAGTGACATTTTCAGCGTTAAACGCGTACGGTTTTTACGCGTCAGACGCGTACAATTTTACGCATGCGGACCTTCTTATACGTACGTATGATTTTGCCGTCTGGATGATTTTCCGCGTATAATGCGTACGTTTTTCCGCATGCGGACGGTTGTATACGCATGCGCTAGGTGTTGGCAAGTCTGGGAGGTGTGTTTTTGGTGATGTCATTCTTTTCAGTTCCCCATCAGGTCCACAGCCCTCCTGAGTGCTCTCATTGGCCAGCCAGATTTTAAATTGATTGGCTAATTACTTGTATAGTTCCTATTTAAGGAGGAGTTGTTCCTCTACTTGTTTGTATGGCTTCTGGCTTTGAAAAAGAGCTACTGAGCTTGAAACAGCGGGCTGTCAGCCGCTAAAGCCATTTTTTACCGATGACTTGTCATTTTTTATGACTTTTTCAATAAAGAGCTAATTATTTACTGAAGGTGGTGCCTGCTTCGTCTGGATCTACTTACTGTACTAGACACTCACTCAGTCACTGTTCATAGGCTAGCTCCTGCGCGTGTGTGCGCGTGCGTGCACTCACTGTCTGTAGTGTACACACACTCTATTTCCTTGTGATTACTACTGATTATTGTAACTGCTAGTTGTACTTCCTGACTGTTACTACTTACTTACTGTACTAGAAACTCACTCAGTCACTGTTCATAGGCTAGCTCCTGCCCGTGTTTGCGCGTGCGTGCACTCACTGTCTGTAGTGTACACACACTCTATTTCCTTGTGATTACTACTGATTATTGTAACTGCTAGTTGTACTTCCTGACTGTTACTACTTACTTACTGTACTAGACACTCACTCAGTTCATAGGCTAGCTCCTGCGCGTGTTTGCACGTGCGTGCACTCACTGTCTGTAGTGTACACACACTCTATTTCCTTGTGATTACTACTGATTATTGTAACTGCTAGTTGTACTTCCTGACTGTTACTACTTACTTACTGTACTAGACACTCACTCAGTCACTGTTCATAGGCTAGCTCCTGCCCGTGTTTGCGCGTGCGTGCACTCACTGTCTGTAGTGTACACACACTCTATTTCCTTGTGATTACTACTGATTATTGTAACTGCTAGTTGTACTTCCTGACTGTTACTACTTACTTACTGTACTAGACACTCACTCAGTCACTGGTCATAGGCTAGCTCCTGCGCGTGTTTGCACGTGCGTGCACTCACTGTCTGTAGTGTACACACACTCTATTTCCTTGTGATTACTACTGATTATTGTAACTGCTAGTTGTACTTCCTGACTGTTACTACTTACTTACTGTACTAGACACTCACTCAGTCACTGTTCATAGGCTAGCTCCTGCGCGTGTTTGCGCGTGCGTGCACTCACTGTCTGTAGTGTACACACACTCTATTTCCTTGTGATTACTACTGATTATTGTAACTGCTAGTTGTACTTCCTGACTGTTACTACTTACTTACTGTAGTAGGGACACTTACTCAGTCACTGTTCATAGGCTAGCTCCTGCGCGTGTGTGTGCGTGCGTGCACTCACTGTCTGTAGTGTACACACACTCTATTTCCTTGTGATTACTACTAATTATTGTAACTTCTAGTTGTACTTCCTGACTGTTACTACTTACTTACTGTAGTAGGGACACTCACTCAGTCACTGTTCATAGGCTAGCTCCTGCGCGTGTTTGCGCGTGCGTGCACTCACTGTCTGTAGTGTACACACACTCTATTTCCTTGTGATTACTACTGATTATTGTAACTGCTAGTTGTACTTCCTGACTGTTACTACTTACTTACTGTACTAGACACTCACTCAGTCACTGTTCATAGGCTAGCTCCTGCGCGTGTTTGCGCGTGCGTGCACTCACTGTCTGTAGTGTACACAAACTCTATTTCCTTGTGATTACTACTGATTAGTGTATTTTCTAGTTAGTGTACTAGGGGACACACTCACTGTTCACTGTTCACACTTACTGATTACCGATTTTTGTATTTTGTATTTGTACTGTAATAATCACTTAGCGATCTAATCACTTAGTGATTAGTGTCACCTCACCCAACAACCCACTCCATTAATGTACCCCACTTTTCACCCGCAGTTTTAAAAAACTTTTGTGTTTACGCCCAAAACATCTAAGATGTCTGGAAGTGGCAGCCAGCGCGGTTTGGGCAAGGGGAAGGGCAGCAAGGGAATCAGGAGGAGAGGGAGCAGCATTGTGGCAAGCCACGGCCGCGCCACCATGCACAGTTCCGCAGCAGCAGCAGCAGCGTCAGTGGCTAACATTCCTCCTATAGCCACTGGCCGTGGACGCCTTGGGCGCCGCCCAGCAGGAGCATCTGCAACTCACGCTGCAGAGACACAGCAGCAGCAGCGTTTAGCACCTGGTCCTATTTTCCTCCTGCCGGGTCGGAAACGTCCCATTGAGGAAAAGGATGCAGACACTGTGGTGCAACTGATGACGGAGGATGAGCAGCCCGCCATCAGCTCTGCATCCGACGCCTCCACCCTCACCACCACCACCACCACCCCTGTTCGCAGCAGCCGCCCAGCAGGGCCTGGGGAGGAGGCCAGTTCACCGTCAGTCGCCGACCTGTCACTCAGCACTCTTTTGACCCCAGGCATGATGCGTCAATTGTCTGCTGTTGTTGGCTATTTGGAGGAGGAGATGCTGATGGGCACTTTGGGGGATGAGGGATTGGACAGCAAGACTGTGGCGACAGTCAAGCAGCCCATCCATGCATCAGGAGAGGAGTTTGGGGGGTCATCATCTCAGCAGGACATGTTTCAGGAGGGGGAGGATGATGATGACACGGTTACAGACAGAGACTGGGTGCCACCAGCTCCAGGGGATGTCGTCATCAGCAGCTCTGAGGAGGAGGAGGAGGATGCGCTTGTGGGCCTTGCAAGGAGGCGCATCATTGCAAGCATTGGCAGCAGTAGGCAGGTCCCACAGCCTGCTGGTGTCTCAGGCTCAGAGGCAGCAGCAGCAGCATCTGCCAGTACCACCACCAGCCGCACCCAAGCCCCCCCCCCCCCCCCCCCAACCACCACAGGGAGACAGGCAGCAGCGGTTCCATGCTGTAGGGGGTTGTTTTTGTTACCAATCTGGCGCTTTTTCACCATGCCCACTGTGGACAGCAAGTACGCCACTTGCAACCACTGTCAGCGGAAGTTGAGCAGAGGTGCAGACCCCTTAAAGTTCAGCACCAGCTCGCTCATCAACCACCTTGCTGCGAAACATTTCCACCAGCATGAGGAGTTCCAGAGGCTGAAGGCATCTGGTGCTGGCAGTGGCACCACACCCATCACTGCACAGCCTTCAGCAGCAGCAGCAACAGCAGCCACCCGCCCTCCTGCTCTTCCAGCAGCACCAGCAGGAGTGCGGAAACGCACTGCTCCTCTCCCCTCTGCAACTCCTGCCGCCGACACTGAGGCCTGTTCTGGCAGCCAGTCCTCAGTGGCCTCCTCTGCTGTGTCTGCTGATTCCCGTGCCAGCAAAAGGCCACGCCAGAGCCTTTTGAGCGAGACCTTCCAGGGGGTGGTTAGGGCTCTGCCTCCCAGCAGCCGTCGCGTGCGGCAGCTGAACGGCTTGCTGGCACGGGCCATGTGCTCCCAACTCCTGCCGTACACGCTCGTGCAGGAGGGGAGCGACATGCGTGCGCTGCTTGCTTGTGCAGCCCCAGACTGGCAGCTCCCCAGCAGACACTTCTTCGCCCGCAAGGCCATTCCTGCACTGCACCGCTTTGTGATGGCCAATGTGGAGCGAGAGCTGGAGCACGCGGTTGGTGAAAGGGTCCACGTCACCATGGACTCCTGGAGCAGCCGCTTCGGGACAGGCCGCTACCTGTCCTTCACTGTCCACTGGGTCAGCTTGGTGGAAGGGGGTGAGGATGGGAGAGCAGCAGCGGGCACAGCAGCAGCAGCAGCAACACAGTGGGTGGTGCCACCCCGCAGGGTCAGGGGAACTGCAGCAGATTCCTCCAATCCTCTGCCATCCTCCGGCACACCTGGCCAAACCCCCCGCCTCAGCAGCAGCGTGAAGGCCCGCCACTGCCAAGCGCTGCTGCACTTGGTCAGCCTTGGGAAGACCAAGCTGACGGCAACCCATGTGTTGGCCAAACTCCAGGAGCAGGAGAGGATTTGGCTGACCCCCAGAGGCCTCAGAGTCGGAGAGGTGGTGGCCGACAATGGGGCCAATCTGGTTGCCGCAATAGACAGGGGAAACCTGACCCACATCCCCTGTCTTGCCCACGTGCTGAACCTGGTGGTGCAGAAGTTCTTGCGCACCTACCAGGGGATGGGCGAACTGCTGAAAACGGCAAGGAACGTTGTGCGTCACTTCCGGCGGTCGGCTGCAGCCTGTGCGAGCCTGGAAGACGTGCAAAAGGAGCTGGAGCTGCCACGCCATCGGCTGATCCTTGACGTTCCGACTCGCTGGAACTCCACCCTGGCGATGTTGGAGCGTCTGGTTGAACAGAAGCACGCTGTCAACCAGTACCTTGCCCTGGCCACTGTTTCCGCCACTCAGAGAAGGGACAAGACCAGCAACATCCCGTCCATCGTCCCCGATGATGACTGGAGGCACATGCAGCAGGTGTGCTTAGTGCTGGCTCCCTTTCTGCAGGCCACTAACATGGTGAGCAGGGACCATGCTATGGTCTGCGAGTGGGTGCCCCTGGTTTGTCTGCTGAACAGGGCCCTCGATGCTTTGCTGGAACAGGGAGTGGCAGCCTTGGACCAGCAGGAGCGGCAAGCAGCTGCACAGTCCACCTCTGAGGGGGAGGAGGAGGAGGACTTGGTGGAGGTCCCTGACCTTGCTGCTGATGAGGGGGATCAGCACAGTGAAGCTGAATTGGTGCGGGGGTGGAGAGAGGATGAGGCTGAGGAGGGAGAGGAGGAGAATGAGGACAGCACTGCCGCCGATGTGCCAGCACACGTGGCCCGCCTCTTCCCAATGGCAGCGCACATGCTGACGTGCCTGCGCAAGGACCCCAGGGTGATCCAGATGAAGCAGAGGGAGGACATCTGGATCAGCATGATGTTGGACCCACGCCTCAAGGGGAAGTTGAGCCAGTTCCTGCCGCCTGCAGGAGGAGACCCAGCGCAACAAATAAGGAGCTTGCAGCAGGCCCTTGTTGAGCGCTTGGAGGAAGCCTTCCCCCAGTCTTCCACCCCCACTGTCCAGCCAGCACAGAGGCAGCAGCAGGTGCCTGCATCCAGCAGCAAGCGCCCCACAGACCCGCTGTCTCTCAGCAACGAGCTCTACAGGACTGTAGAGGCTCTGGCAGCAGTGACTAGAGAGGAGGTGCATGCAGCAGCATCCTCTTCCGGTCACAGCCAGCGCCTGTCCCGAATGGTGGCTGACTACATGGGGTCCTACAGCGGGCTTGACAGCGATGCCCCTGTTGATCCCATGGAGTATTGGGTCAAGCGCCTGGAGATCTGGAGCGAGCTGGCGCAGTACGCCCTGGAAGTGCTGTCCTGTCCCCCTTCCAGCGTGCTGTCCGAGCGCTGCTTCAGTGCAGCTGGTGGCGTGGTCACCGAGAAACGCTCACGTCTGTCTCACAAGTCTGTGGACAGACTGACGTTTCTCAAGATGAACCAGGCGTGGGTGGAAGGCGAGTTCCTGGCCCCTGTTGTCGGCGAGAGGGGGACATGAACTGAAGAACCATCGTTAATGTGCCTTACCACCCTTTACCACCTCCTGGCTCCTGCTCACTAAGCCAGCCTGGTTCACTTTGACTATTACGTCGCCTGCAGCCACACATTTTACACCTACAGTGGGCTGCTGTGTACTGCCCTTCTGCTGTCTGTCTGTGTTTCCCACTGTCAGGGTACACAGATTTACCTTCTGCTGCCACTCTGCCACCAGCTATTACGTCAAAAAATAGCTATATCTGTGTAATTGGTTGTAAAACCAAAACTACAAAACCATTAAAAAAAAAAAAAAAGGTTTAATTTTTCTGAGGTGCCCGGGTTGAAAACTGTGTTGTCCCAGTTGTGTATTGGACACAATGTGGGCTGCACGACCGCTGTCTGGGACCTCCTGTTGTGTTTATTTACGCCCTGGTATCACCGCTAGGTACCAGGGCTATTATGTCACGCTGCCTGCCTGCTGCCACACTCACTCTACTCCTCCATTCCTCCTGCTGCTGCTGCTGTCTGTCTGTGTTTCCCACTGCCAGGGTACACAGAATTACCTTCTGCTGCCACTCTGCCACCAGCTATTACGTCAAACAATAGCTGCTCACATAATTACTCCTCCATTCCTCCTGCTGCTGCTGCTGTCTGTCTGTGTTTCCCACTGTCAGGGTACACAGATTTACCTTTTGCTGCCACTCTGCCACCAGCTATTACGTCAAAAAATAGCTATATCTGTGTAATTGGTTGTAAAACCAAAACTACAAAACCATTAAAAAAAAAAGGTTTGATTTTTCTGAGGTGCCCGGGTTGAAAACTGTGTTGTCCCAGTTGTGTATTGGACACAATGTGGGCTGCACGACCACTGTCTGGGACCTCCTGTTGTGTTTATTTACGCCCTGGTATCACCGCTAGGTACCAGGGCTATTATGTCACGCTGCCTGCCTGCCTGCTGCCACACTCACACTACTCCTCCATTCCTCCTGCTGCTGCTGTCTGTCTGTGTTTCCCACTGCCAGGGTACACAGATTTACCTTCTGCTGCCACTCTGCCACCAGCTATTACGTCAAACAATAGCTATATATCTGTGTAATTTGTTTTACAAACAAAACCAAAAAACCATTAAAAAAAAAGGTTTAATTTTTCTGAGGTGCCCGGGTTGAAAACTGTGTTGTCCCAGTTGTGTATTGGACACGATGTGGGCTGCACGACCGCTGTCTGGGACCTCCTGCCTGCTGTGTTTATTTACAGCCCTGGTATCACCGCTAGGTACCAGGGCTATTATGTCACGCTGCCTGCCTCATTGACTGCCTGCTGCCACACACTCATCCTCCTCCTCCTGCTGCTGAATTTACCTCCTGCTGTCTGTGTGTTTCCACTGCCAGGGAGCACATACAATGGTGCTTCCAACATGAGTGCGCCACCAGCTATTTGTTACGCTCAAAAATAGCTGCATTTCTTTAAAAAAACAAAAAAATTATATATACTTTTTATTAATACTGTGTGATATTTATTTTTAGAGGTGTCCGGGTTGAAAACTGTGTTGTCCCAGTTGTGTATTGGACATGATGTGGGCTTCACGACCGGTGTCTGGAACCTCATGCTGTGTATTTACGGCCTGGTACCACCGCTAGGTACCACACAGCCTATTATGTCTCGCTGCCTGCCTCATTGACTGCCTGCTGCCACACAATCATCCTCCTCCTCCTGCTGCTGCTGCTGAATTTACCTCCTGCTGTCTGCGTGTTTCCACTGCCAGGTAGCACATACAATGGCGCTTCCAACATGCGTGCGCCACCAGCTATTTATTACGCTCAAAAATAGCTGCATTTCTTTAAAAAAAATATAAAAGAGAAATAAGTGAAGAAGAAGAAGACGATATAGAAAAAGAAGGAGAAGAAGAAGAAGAAGAAGAAGAAGAAGAAGAAGAAGAAGAAGAAGAAGAAGAAGAAGAAGAAGAAGAAGAAGAAGAAGAAGAAGAAGAAGAAGAAGAAGAAGAAGAAGGAGAAGGAGAAGGAGAAGGAGAAGAAGAAGGAGAAGAAGAAGAAGAAGGAGAAGAAGAAGAAGAAGATGAAGAAGAAGAAGAAGATGAAGAAGATGAAGAAGAAGAAGATGAAGAAGATGAAGAAGAAGAAGATGAAGAACATGAAGAAGATGAAGAAGAAGATGAAGAAGATGAAGAAGATGAAGAAGAAGAAGATGAAGAAGATGAAGAAGATGAAGAAGAAGAAGATGAAGAAGAAGAAGATTAAGAAGACGAAGAAGACGAAGAAGATGAAGAAGATGAAGAAGAAAAAGATGAAGAAGATGAAAAAGAAGAAGATGATGAAGAAGAAGATAAAGAAGATGAAGAAGAAGAAAAAGAAGATGAAGAAGAAGAAGATGAAGAAGAAGAAGAAGAAGAAGAAGAAGATGAAGAAGATGAAGAAGAAGATGAAGAAGGAGATGATGATGAAGAAGATGAAGAAGATGAAGAAGAAGAAGATGAAGAAGAAGAAGAAGAAGACAATATAAAAGAAGAAGAAGAAGATATAGAAGAAGATATAGAAGAAGAAGATATAGAAGAAGAAGATATAGAAGAAGAAGAAGAAGATATAGAAGATAAAAAAGAAGAAGAAGAAGAAGAAGAAGTAGTATATACAGTACTGAACAAAATTCTGGACACAACTTCTCTTTCCACCTTTTTTTTTTTAAAGGAACATCCCCACATAATCACTTGCTGTTGTTACTTGGAAAAAAAAGATGTTTCTTGCATCATTCACCCTCAAAACAAGTGTTGGGAGCTATTTAAGGCCAATTCGAATAGTCAGCTCGAATAATGAGCTCGAACACCGACTCGAATAGTGAGCTCGAAGTCCGAGGTCGAATTGAATAGTAAAAAATATTCGACTGAATTCGAATAATTTACTATTCGAATTCGACCAAACTCGAATAATAAAAAGGGGTATCCGAGCACCACTATTTACATCTATAGAAGTACTGAATTTACCCACACTGCTGTTTGTGTCTTAAGGTGCTAGCGCACATTTTTGTTATACTTTAATAAAAAGCCCTGAGGGTATTTTTACTGTATTCAGAGCCCTTTTACTTGGTGAGGTGTGCTGGAAGGCTTTCTACAGGATGGAGGAGAATGGCAGATGGAGATTGCCTGAGACGCTGGGGGTAGCCATATACCCGGCAAGCACAGATAGACCGTGGAGGTCTCAGCACCTGGTGAGTCATTATCTTTAGGGGGGAGCATGGTATGTTGTGCATTTCAGAGGTGGTTGACTGCTGTTTTTCAAAGAATTTGTGACATCATAGTGCCTGTGGAGTCGCTAACCAGATTTGAGTGCTACTCTATACATTTTGAACCTATGTATGTATCGTGTGGTGTATGTTTGGGATGTGGGTGAAAACTAGAGTACCCAGAGGAAACCCACATAGACAGAACATACAAACTCTGTGCAGATAGTGGCTCCAGATCCTGGCTGGGATTAAAACTGGGGACACATCACTGCAAGGCAAACGTGCTAGCCACTACGCCATCATACTGTCTGCTTTGGGACTAGGACTTTATAGGGGAAAGCAGGTGCTGAGGGGAGTGGTCAATTCACATTCAAACCACCATTTAGTCTTTGTTTACATCTAAAATCGAAAAATCACTGATGCCAGCATTTTCTGATTTTTTGCACAATTTTTTAAGCGCCTCCCGGCGCTTACGTGCGTGCTGCAATTTTTTATAAAGTGCTTTTCTAAGAGCTTTTGCAGAGTGATTCTGTTTTTTTCACTTCCTGACTTCAATCAGGAAGTGAACTCTTTCAAAGTATTTACACATGAAAGCACTTGGGAAATCGATATAAAAAAAATGTTTTCAAGTGCTTTACGATTTTTTCTATAACTTCCATTGAGGCAAATCTCCCCCAAAAATGGTACAGGCAGCACTTTGGTGAACGGATCGGAATCGAACCGCTCAGATGGGCAATTTTGCAAATCGCTGGCGCTTAAAAAAAAGGCGAAAACGCCCTAGGTGTGAGCAAGCCCTAACTCTCGCAACAAGCTGGAACTCGAGTAATGATGATATTAGTAACATCTAGGTTGCAAAATTCATCGTTCGCAATAAGGAAAGTAATCACTCTAAGAAAGGAAAGGCATATTTCCCCCAGATTTCTAAAACGTTTATAAAAATAGTTACATTATTAGTGAATGTACTTTTCCCGTTTTACTGTCTGTACATTCCGTTAGTTTAGTGAGATTGTGGTGGATTGCTCACCCTGTATAAACCATCCATGATTTGTCACTGGCGCCTTATCGAGTCTCTTCTCACAGAAACCGAGATGAAGCCGCAGCCAGCCGGAGAATGACATCATTTTATTGCTAGGAATAAGTCTGCCGGGCTGGCTCTGGACAGGATTTGGCCCTCATACAAAGCCATTGACAGAGACTTCCTTGCGCAAACATCTTTTTTTTTCACAAGAGGAAACAAAGAGCGCTTCCACAAAACTTAAAGGAAAAGCTGTTTTAATTGGAGCCGGCCAAGTGAGGATGGTCCTTCAGATACTTCCATAAACAAAAGAAAGGTAGCAAAACTTATTGTAGCTTAAAGTGAGATAAAACGTGGATACAACATTTAATAAAATGGGTTTTCCTACTTTTTATTACCTATACAGTTACCATATTTGCTTTTGTGCACAAGTAATAATGTCTGTTTACAAATTACAAATTCCCAAAGTACAGTTTATCTGCACCGAAAGCTGCCGTTGCATTGTATTGCATAGCTGCTGTATTCATATACTAAAAATCTATATAGAGATCATTTCTCAGCTCTTTCTGCTTC
Organism: Hyperolius riggenbachi; assembly: GCF_040937935.1. NCBI lineage: Eukaryota > Metazoa > Chordata > Amphibia > Anura > Hyperoliidae > Hyperolius > Hyperolius riggenbachi. The sequence continues at coordinate 26,804,039 of NC_090648.1, forward strand.
TCAGCTAGGTACATCTCAGCTCCACAGTTTGCTAATGTATCTGACAGAGGAATGTAAACAAAAGATAATAATGTCATCAGCTCTTCAGATGCAGCCAGAAGTTTTCCACTGAAGCAAGGAGATTTCCACTGAAGAACAAAATGTTGTATGTCACTGTTATATTTTTTTTTAGAATACTATATATATATATATATATATATATATTTATTTATATTTTAGCATACTGTATATATTTTTTTTAGAGCAAAGAGAAAATACTGAGTTTCATACCACTTTAACCATTAGCCGACCGCCTAACGCCGATAGGTGTAAGGTCCTTGGGGCGTGGTTTGCAGGAGATTCTCCCTGTGTCAGTGTGATGCTTCCTTATTTGCGTCCCACTGTGGAGCGTTCGGCACGCACACTTCCGCCGTTGTGTGGTGGTTAGTGGGCGGGGACCAGTGCTTGCGCTCAGCCATGCTTCCCGATTGGCTGAGAGGTGAGGAGGGAGATGGGCGGGGGATGCCTTGAATACCTGCCGCTCTGTGTGTTAGATGCTCAGACTCTTATCTCCGAAGAGGCTGTCATTGGTGGATGGCGAAACATGTCAGATGCAAAGCGTCTGATGCCCTCTGCTACACCCTAGAGTCACCCTCAGAGTTATCCTCGGACCAATCTCTACTTACAAACCGTATCTCAGCTGGTGTGGTAACTATGATGCTACATACACCATGAACTATGTACTAACATCTAAATGCTACAAGTGACTTTTCCTATATATGGATACTAACTGGCCGCCAATCACCATATCTGCATGGCCTCACTTGCTTGTTTTGCTGTGCTTATTTGCATGCCTCAAGTTATAAGCTGAAGTTTTTATGAGCAGCCTGAGGGGCTTTTTTGAGATCTATTAATGAATCACATAGGACTGCGACTGAGTCCAATCCATTAAGACCTGCCAATCTTCATATGTATTACATGGGAGTGCGATTGAGTCCAACATATTGATATCTGCTGGCACCTATGTACATTTATATGCATTGCATGGGACTGCAACTGAGTCCAATGGGAAATATGAGAAGCCTGATGCTTGCGCTCTCTGTTCTGTGAATTACTTCAAGTTTAACATCACTTGTGGCCACGCACTAAATATAGGTAGAAGGCTGCGCATCCCTGACCCAATACTGTACAATTGAATGGTTAATCGCTGTGGCGCACACCGCCCCCCCCTGGACTAAAATGTACGCCCGCATCCAAACAATGCAATACTGGTCTATGGAGAAATTTTAGCTTCCATCATAGTTTTGCATGCAAAAATATAATATACTGGACATCTGCACCAACGTTGAGGTAAATCTCCAAGGCAGATGTCCTAACACTAAACTGACCTAAGTTAAAAGCACATGTCTTTACCCTGGCAGCTGCTATGCTAAAATGTGTAACTTACATTCAATACAGACAGCAGGAAACAAAGCAAGCACTCACCAATATGGGCCGCATCTGAATGACTCATTACCTCATATGCACCGCTTAAATAGCTCAAATACACACTCAGCAATCAGACAGATGCAAAACATATGCAAAACTGTGGCCACGCACTGACAAACTTAATTCCACCTTGTCTTTCTTTTTGTGGATTCCATAGAGCACAATTTCATATATGGAAGACGGTTTTGTTCAGATTGGTGTATTTTGGATAGAATAGAGGAATGTAGCCTCTAAGAGACCTGTTTGAGGGTGTTAACAAGATGGCTATTTTATAGGGCTTATTGTCCCTATTTATAAGGATAGTCCATGTAAATTGTATGTTGTATATGTCTCATTATATGTGATATATGTATTTTTGTACAGCATATATATATATTTCTAGATTAAAGGTATTCTTGCATGCACCCAAGGGTCCGTTGCTCTCTACACTTTTGTCCTTGCTGACATGGTGCATGTAGGAATTCATATTTATTTCTATATATGCAATTTGTATGAGCTTATGATAGGTGTTTAGTTCACCAGAGTACACAATAGGTTAGTTGCTGCCTTGGCGTCCATTTTCTTGTTCCTTTAAATAAGAATGATTGCAGTTTATATTTTCCCATGTAAAAAATGTAGTTGTTGGCGCGGCCCACTTTTTCTAACCTTGACGTACAGTCGCTCAGTTATCAAGTTTATGAGCTTTGGGGTCCTTGGTATCAATAAATTGTATGTTCCTATTGAAATTAAGCAAATCTGATTGACTGTTTGTGGCTTTGTCCCCTTTCTGAATTTGAACCCCAGTCACCCAGTGACCAAATGTACCAGGTTTGAGGCATCTGCTATTAACAGTGTAAGAAAGGCAGCAATTTAAATATTCCCCATGAAAATCAACAGGTGAATTTTGATTGGCTGTTGTAGGCTCCACCCATTTTCCTGAATATTAATCCCAGTCACCACGTGACAAACTGTGCAAATTTTGATAACCCTGCCGTTAACCATGTAAGAATGGCTGCAGTTTATATGTTCCAAGTGAAATGTGTTTTGGCTCCACCCACTTTTTTTTAACTGTGACACACAGTCACTTAATGACCAAGTTTGTGAACTTTCAGGTTCCTGGAATAAAAAATGTGTGAATGGATGCTGTTTATCTAGCAAGGAAATCTGATTGGCTGTTTGTGACTCCATCACTTTTGGTGAATTTGAACTCCAGTCACCCAATGACTGACTGGTGCAAGTTTGAAGCCTTTGCCATAAAGAGTGTGAGAATGGCAGCAGTTTTAATATTTCCCTTGAAAATCAATAGGTGGATTTTGATTAACTATTGTAGGCTCCACCCACTTTCCTGAATCTTAATCTTATTCACCAGGTGACCAAGTGTGCCAAGTTTGAGAACCCTGCCACTAACAGTCTAAGAATGGCTGCAGTTTACATTTTCCCATTTAAAATGAATGGCTGAAGTTTGATTGGATGTTTTAGGCTCCACCCACTTTTCCTGAATTTGTAACCTCGATCACCATCAAGTGACCAACTGTGCCAAGTTTCGGGACTCTGGCTTGATTATTGTGAGAATGGCAGCCTTTTCACATTTTTTCTATTGAGGTGAATGGGTGAAATCTGATTTGCTGTTTGTAGCTCCGCCCAGGTGGGAAGGGGGGACGTGAGACCCCCAGAACATATCATCCCAGGTAGTAAGGGATCTGTGTACCGTTTTCGAGTGATCACAGCACACATCGCGGCACACACACACACACACACACAAACACACACACACACACACACACACACACACACACACACACACACACACACACACACACACACACACACACACACACACACACACACACACACATCCGATTATATATACAGTATATAGACTAGTAGACCTAAGCCCGTTTAAAAACGGGCTCTAGGTCTGGGTTTCTGGGCGCGTAGGCGTGCCCGCCACCCGCCGCACACACGCCCACCACCCGCCGCGCGCCCGCACCCCACCCGCCCTCTCACACGCTGTCGCACGCGACCGAAGCCCGCTCACCCGCCACACACCCGGCAGCCCGCTCACACGCCGCCCGCTCGGCTCCCTGGCCCGTCCCCGGCCTCCTGTCTCTGGGTCCGTGCTGCGCACATGCGCAGTAGCCAGAAGCACGGACAATGCTACACAGAGACAGGAGGCACATGCATGGACACAGGGGTTTTATTATAGAGGATTAGCATTATTAACTGGTAGAATCTGTCATGTTTTTAGAGAGCACTTTGTAAACAGGACAATCCTGTGGTCTTTTGACTGTAACTGAAGGGGATATGTATATTTCTGCAAAGAATGTAGGTATGCATACATACACTGTGCGGAGTGTTCTTTACGGAGAGTTCTATGCACAGAGGGAGATGCTGCTTGCTTGGCAGTTGGATAAAGCTGTTAATTCCCACAATGCAACAAGGTTCACAGACAGTAAACGGTCAGGACCATGGTCATGACATCACACTGTGGAAGGAGGGGTGGGCGTTTCACCACGCTATCAGTCATACAGATTCCCCTGATGATCTATTCAAGAAAAGTTAAATATTTCTGGTGGAAAGTAGCTATCGGCTACTGAGTGGAATGAAGTTTAATCCTTGGTTAGAGTTTCTTTTTAAGTGGGCACCTTAGGTGCTCAAATTTCCCTTTTTTTGCAACAATTAACATGGACACCTATTGGTCATCCAAGTGTTAGTGGCATCCGATATATGGCTGTGATGGAGCTGTGGATATTGGTGGGTTTGCAGAGAGTCAAAGGTAGAGGTAGTGTTCATGTGAGAATAGAGTTAGGTTTCGTGATAGTAAAATATTGGTTTAATTTACCAATATTTTACGATTGAAACTACCACAGCCCAACAGTAGATCATCGATAATTTTACAAGCGGCTCTTTTAGGTGCCCAAATGTCTTCGGTGACTATTGTTAATGTCCGCGTATGGCAGCCCCCATGAAGCAGGAATGGAAGATACTATATAAAGTGGGATGCAGAACTTGGCAATAATAAGCTCAAATAGACAAAGGTCTAGTTCAACCTCACTCCAGAAGGGAAGCACCGTACTTTACAATATCCTTGAGCAATAACACATGAACAATAGTGAGTAAAAAAAACAACAACAAGCAGGCAAGATAATGTAATATAGATAAGTAAAAGGTCATGTGGCTTTAAGGATCCTATTGTTTTAACCTTTCACTTGACTACAGAGGAATTTGGAAATTGCTTATTATGAGTAAATTACTTCTGCTGGAAATTTGCAAGAAGTTTCTCATTTAGAGTAACTGCCCTTTGGTGCACAGTTTGTGACCGTTTTTACCCAAGGGAGAGGTTGAATATGAGAGAATGGAAACACTCGGAAGATCAGGCTTCAAACAGACAACATCACTGCAAATAAAGGACAGCTCACCGAACAATGAAGATGCTGCTGCACAGGCCAGGGGTAAGGAGGCGGTGGAAGCAGCAAACATTCGGGCTACCGTGGCTATTGGACCATAAGCGTTAATGCATATATCTGTTATTAGGTGCCAAAAGCAGGTGGGCGGATCCACATCTCGAAAGTTAACTAGCAGAGCTTTAACGCCAACTTTGGTTTCTTTTAGAAATCAGTTCTTCTAGTAGGGTGAGGTAGGTAGCGAAGGCATAACTTCAGGGAAGAAGCCAATGCATCCGCAGGGGGGCCAGGCCCCAGAGTAGTAAGGAGGCTCCAACTATTGCTGCACTACTTACAGTAAAGGGGTTCATCCTTCAGGTCAGGTGTTTTTGTGGCTACACTTATTATGGGTGTGAAGATTTTGAGGCCCCCAGATGGGCCCCCCAGGCTGTGATGGTCATCAGGAGTAGGCAAGTGTAAGGGTGTGAACATTGGGGGGCCCCATAAAGTTTTGCTGGGTGACCCCATGATTTGTAATGACACCACTGGTGGACGGGGGAATATATATAGAACATAGGAAACAGGTGAATCAGTTTCCTGTGCCTGCACAACATCATAAGGACATGAATAGAGAATATTTTAGGTAAAAGTTTACTTTTGGTGTTCAAATAGGGCATAGCAAATGTGGAAGCCCCAAAGACTGCTGTTTAGTACGGAAGAAGCAGACATCGTGAGGAGGAGTTCACTGACTTGCATGTCATGTTGCACTTCATGTAGCACCGGAAAGGAGAACCAGAAGGAGGAAGCATCGAAGTCACATGAAACACAATGTGACGCGCTAGTCAGTAAACTCCTCCTCACCACGTCTGCTTGGTCGGTACTGAACAGCATTAAACGGGAGTACCCAGGTGTTCCAAATTCACTATATCGAAGTCTTATACCAACATTATAAAATTGGGGCTCTGGCTAGTGATGATCGTAATTGGCTAATTATGTTTACGCAAAATTTCATATACATTTTCACAATTACACCTATACGTAATTACGATTCACAAATTCAATTGATTTTGTATAGTCATTCGTAATTTTGCTTAAACTTTCACGTCATTTTCCCGTCATTTTGTGCCAACTTTAACAGTGAATAGCAAAGCCTCCACGCATGCTATTGACACCAAAATTGCTACATGTGTTAAGGAGAATTCTGGGTACAAGTAAAAAAAAAAAATATTCCAAAACGACGTTGTAGTTTTTTAAGAAAAATTGGTTTTGAAACTCGGAAAAATTACAGTTTAAAAACCATTTTCCTTTGCATTTTTAAAATTTTCGCAAAAACTATAACTATGTACTACATGTATGGGGGCTTTGATATTAACTGCGAAATTCAGAACAACATTGTGAAATTACATGAAAATTACCTGAAAAATACACAAGATTTTGAAGTATTACTATTACACGCAAAATTAATTATGATTTTCTCTGAAAATTTGCATTACGGTGCATATTTGCGAATTTCTATGTAAAATCCTGGCTCTGGCCAAAAATGAACGTGGAGTGCGTTATATTTTAGTATTGTGGTAACCATACTTTTGGGCTATTTATCTAACTTGATTGGCTGTATTTGTACGGAATGGGGCCCTGCTGCATTGATCAGCTTAGTGCTTAACGACTGTTGGAGGAAATGTAAAATGGTATAGATCGTTCAACGCTACTCTTTATATTTATATGAGTCTTTGACCTGCTCTGAAATCATCTGAAAGCGCTCTGTGAGTGTATTCTATTGTATTCAGAGATTTCCCTCGAAGGCTATTTAAGGAAAGAATAATACAACCCTCCGAAATGTGTTTGACCATAAGAGCTGTTGGGTTTCCTGGTTGGTCCCCTCTATTAAAACAACGATTGCTTGGAAAGGAAAAAAAGGTTTCCTCCTCAGCTTAGTTTATAGTAAAAGGTTATGCTTTGCTTGGGCAGCAGCCAATGTTGTAGCTGAACTCGGTATTGTGGAGATACATGGGCTGTAATCTAAGTAGTAGTAGTAGGATTACTTAAAGTAACTATGAAATAAATGGATATTAGCAGTCTGAATTTCTCCTAAAGTAAGACTCCATTGCCCTTATTCACAAACAAAGAGGACACCGAGATCCAATATAGTGTTGTAAATCTTGATACCAAGGTGGAAATAATAAAGTATGAAAATATACTCACAAACCAGGGTTACGACAAAGGAAACCACTGTGATGGCTGGTGGGGGATTAGATCTGTCCCCGCTCAAGTTTAAAGTGGATCCAAGATAAACTTGTACTCATTGCATAATTATGTTCCTTTCACAAGTGGCTGGATAGTGTACTGGTTAAGGGTTCCGCCTTTGACATGGGAGACCAGGGTTCGAATCCTGGCTAGGTCAAGTACCTATTCAGTAAGGAGTTCAAGGCAAGACTCCTTAACACTGCAGGGTGGCCTCTTGAGCGCGTCCCAGTGGCTGCTGCTCTTGAGCGCTTTGAGTCCGACAGGAGAAAAGCGCTATACAAATGTTCAGATTATTATTATTATATCGTTTACAGGGCATTCCTCAGCGAAATACTTATTTTTTTGTTTTACTACCCTAATTCCCTATAAACTAAATAAGCCTCGCCCACAGCTCCTCCAGCGCCCAGGCACTCTGAGACCTATGTAGCAAGGGCTTATGGGAGATCAGTCTGGGTAGAGTGAGGAGGAGGTGTTACTAGCAAGGTATTTCAGAGGCAAGGGGCAGAGAGGGGAGAAGAGGGGGTGGTGTTTTCACAGGCTGAGGGCTGGAAATGCAGAGCAGCTTGCCTGAGTGTAATGATCACAAGCTCTTAGAAAATGGCTGCTCTTATTGTATCACAGGATGAAACAATCATGTACTGTTCAAGCTGTTTGCAGCTTGTTATAGTTATTTTTTCATCTTGGATCCACTTTAAGAAGTCACTCTCTGTAGATTGGAAAAAAAAGGGGTAACACCCCTCTACCAAGGGTGGACTAGACAATATACTGAGATGCAGGGCTGCCATCAGAAATTGTGGGGCCCCTCACACATCATCAGGCCTGGGCCCCCCTCTCTGGGACCACCCACTAGCCACTCCACCCCCATGTCCGTGCATGAAGTGCGCTGCGGCAAAAATGTGCATGGCTCTGACACTGAGGAAAGCTGCATGCACAGCATAAGTAGCAGGACCATGGCATGTTGTGGGTGGAGCCAAATACTAGAAAAATACAGGTAGTTCCCGGTTAACAAATGAGATAGTGACTTGTAGGTCCGTTCTTATCCTTTATCCGTTCTCTTTTGTCACTCTCTTTTCTTCCTGTGCCTCTTTTGTCCCCCTCGGTCTCTCCTCAGTTTGTGCCTCTTTTGTGTCCCTCTATGTGACCTCATGTTCTCGTCTCATCTCTTTTCTCCCTGTGCCTCTTTTGTCTGCCTCTGTTCCCCCTGTGCCTCTTTTATCCCCTGTGTTACCTCTTGTCCCCTTCTGTCTCAGCTCATCCTCCTGCCCTAGCCAGGTGTAGTTGCCCACAGTATAGGTATCCAGGCATAGGTGCCCCCAGTATAGGTAGCCAGGTATAGGTTCTCCCAGTATAAGTAGCCAGCTATAGGTGGTGCCCCAGTATAGGTAGCCTGGTGTAGATGCCCCCAGTATAGGTAGCCTAGTATAGTTGGTGACCCAATATAGGCCAGAAAGATTCAGGTGCCCCATTATAGGTATTCAACTATAGGTGGTGCCCCAGTATAGGTAGCCTGGTATAGTTGCCCCCGGGCCGGGCCGGGCCGAGGCATAGGCTGGAGAGGCTCCAGCCTCAGGGCGCAGTGTAGGAGGGGGCGCACAATTCATTCAGCTGTCATTCCTAATTGTGTATGAAGCAGAAAGAAATAAGAAAAGAGGATACATAGCAGTGACTGCAAGCCAGATAACTAGATATTAAGGTGTTGGGGAGGTTGCAGGCCCTGTGGCCCTCTTAGTTTAAAAGCAATCAGTGTGTGACAGCTGAGGTGGGAGGGATGGAGGGGCGCACTTTGGTGTCTCAGCCTTGGGTGCTGGAGGACCTTGTCCCTGCTCTTCCTGGTATGGGTGGCGCACCAGTATAGGTTAGCCAGGTACAGGTGCCCCCAGAATAGGTAGCAAGCTATAGGCGCCCCAGTATAAGTAGCCAAGTATAGGTGGTGCCCTAGTATAGGTAGCCAGGTACAGGTGGTGCCCTCAGTAAAAGTAGCTAAGTATACAGTAGGTGGGGCCCCAGTATGGGTAGCTAGGTATAGGTGGTTTCAGCCCCAATATAGGTAGCCAGGTATAGGTGGTGGCCCAGTATAGGTAGCTAGGTATAGGTGGTATCAGCCCCAGTAAAGGTAGCCAGATATAGGTGGTGCCCCAGTATAGAAAGTCCACTGTAGCCGGCTCACTCATCTGCTCCCCACGTTCAAACGCTGATGTCACTCTTCTCTCAGTGCCAGCAAATGCGGTCCTTCCAGCGCTTGGGGAGGCAGGGCCCCCAGAAGCCCTGGACCCCTCACTGCAGTGTCAGTTGTCCCCCCCCCCCGATGGCTGTCCTGCTGAGATGTATAACAGAGGCTGCAAATTAGGATAAAAGCAATTAATAGCTGTTTAAAAATAGGAGGTAGTGGTGGACTTTCCTCTTCCAAGTAGACTCCAAAATTTGTTGGGTGAAGTTTAAACAGCAGTTTATTATAATACTCCAAGGTGCAACGCATTTCACAAGTTTGATCCTGCTTCATCAAACAACAACTTTTCTATACACCCTTGTTTGTTAACACTCCTTTCATTGCTTGATGAAGTAGGATCAAACCTGCTCTGGACTTCCCCGTCCTCCTCTGCCAACCCAGATTTGGCACAGACAGTCCTGAAAGTTCAATAGCAATACCAGTCATTGGTGCGCACAGGTGCAGTAGTGCAGTAGCAGCTTTCCACTAGGGCTCCAGCAGAAATAGCTGAGAAGCAGCCACCTATAGCTCTATGCTTCCCTGATCTATAATTATGCCACTTTCCCTGGCCTAGTAGTGCTTAAAGAGACACTAAAGTGAAAAAAAAATGATATAATGATTTGTATGTGTAGTACAGCTACAAAATAAAACATTAGGTGCAAAGACATAAGTCTAATATTGTTTCCAGTACAGGAAGAGTTAAGAAACTCCAGTTGTTATCTATGCAAAAGAGCCATTGAGCTCCACGACTTTAAAAGTATCAGAGAGCTCTGTCTTCTGAAGCTTATTATCTCAAGTGTCTGTCAATGAATTTTCTTTTTCTCTGCAGAGAAGGATTCAAAAGTTCACTAGCCTGCTCTGTAAAATCATTTAGAATGCTGAGTAGCAGGAATACTCAACTTCGGATTCGGGTGAACCCCAGATAGTTGCTATCCGGAATTTCACCCTGGTAATTACAATCACCTGTGCAGGCTGGGCGGGGAGGTCAATCTTACCTCTCTGACGTCTTCTTCATTCCGCCCCTAAGCGCCTCCCACGATGCGCTCCAATCCGGCGTCACGTGACTATACACTTCCTCCTTCAACCTGGAAGGAGAAAGTGTTTGTACTCACGTGACGCCGGATTGGAGCGCATCGTGGGAGGCGCTGAGGGATGGAACGAAGAAGACGTCAGAGAGGTAAGATTGCCCCCCCCCCCCCCCCCAGCTCGCACAAATGATTGTAATTTCCAGGATGAAAACCCGGATAGCAACTATCCGGGTTTCACTCGAATCCGAAGTTGAGCATCCCTACTGAGTAGTGTGTAAACTGCAAATATTAGAGAATGATGCAATGTTATAAAAAAAAAATATAAAAAAAGAAGAAATAAATAAATGAGAATATGTTCTTTGCTACTAATGTTCTAATAATTACCCGTACTACACAACCAAATTCATTATATCTTTATTTTTTCGCTTCAGTGTCTCTTTAAGTTAACCCCTTGTGGGAATGCAGAGTGGACAGATCATTGACTGTACCTTAGACTTTCTTTTGACTAGCATTCAATACTACAATACAAAAGTGTTATCCACTACAGCACTGTCTGTTCATAACTAGCATTTTATTATTATTATTATTATTATGATTATTATTATTATTATTATTATTATTATTATTATTATTATTATTATTATTATTATCATTTCATCCCCATATTATTAATTCTGGCCCTCTACTACCCTTCCTCCCTCCATTTTACCTCTCCTGTGCTGTCTCACCTACTCAACCAATACAGTAATCTTATCTCAAAAATGGAATATGCTCCTCAAAACTATTGTACCATCTCACCAGTCTAGAGTAACTATCGTGAGGTCAGGAATAGAAAGTTTGCCCTCTCTCCCCTGGATGCATAGCCCTCCAGGAGCGAAGCAGGGCTTCTTGGTGCCTACTGCGAGGCCGCATAACGCTGAAGCTTGGTGCGGCTATAGCAGTAATGCTATAGTCTGTGCCCCATGCACGGGGTAATTCAAGGATCCGGCGATTGCTGGACCCCGAATTACTTCTCCCCCTTGAGTTGTGACAACTTGGGGGGCAATAGTATTTAACAATGCCCCCCTCCTCCAATTTGTGTGGCAGCAGGGTGAGTTGTCATTCGGTTTACCAGTCAGGAGTAGAGATGTCCCGAACGGTTCGCCGGCGAACGGTTCCCGGCGAACTTCGGTGGTTTCTGGAAGTGCTATTTGCCCCATAATGCTCTATTGAGCAAAACTTTGACCCTCTACATCACAGTCAGCAGGCACATTGTTGCCAATTAGACTGCTCGAGCCCCCCCCCCCCTATACAAGCAAGGTCCTTGTGCCATTTGACTCACTCGTCTGCCTACACTAATTAGTTAAGGGACAGCTGCTACCCTCCCTCCTCCATCCCTTCTACCTAATCCCTCCTCCCTCCTACCGGAGAGAGGAGGGTCTCATCTGCCAGGGAATTACATCTTACATTATTATCTATAGCGGTAATCGGAAAATAGCGGAATTTCTATGCGGAATTCCGTCGGAATTTTATCAAAAGCGTGTAAAAGCTGTATTTACTGTTAGGCAGAATTTTTAAGCCAATCAGAAGGATCGGAAGGGATAGACCCATCACAGAAGCTTAAAACATGCTGATTTCTGCATTAAAATCAGAATTTCTGCACCAAGTCTTAACAAAAACCAACCAATCCTACGTTAGCAACCAGCTCCTAGCTATCTATCATCAGCTATCCCACCCATTTTGTATATAAGAGAGGTGTGACAGTCACGAAGCTTGTGGGTTTCAGTCTGGTGTTTTGGAGAGAGGAGAGACAGACCCATATTAGTTGTTTCAACTAGGGTTAGCTCGTCGGATTCTGCGTAATGGAGTTTTCCATCATTCCGGTCGTAAATTGGCAATTGGAGGAGAGACAGACCCATATTAGTTGTTTCAACATAAAATAATAGTCTTTTTAAAGACTGTATATAAAACAAAAGTCTTTTTAAAGACTGTAAGAGAGAATTAGACTGAGTGTGAGCTATTAGTAGAGATGTCCCGAACCGTTCGCCGGGCGAATCTCTATGTGCCCTGTACTACTTCTGGGTCACTATGACCCGAAGTAGTACGCCTGCGCTGGCCCGGAGGTATGCGTCCTATATTGCCTGTTGCCGGGCACTCTCTGCGCATGAGCGTGACATCACTCATGATGTCACGCACATGCGCAGAAAGTGCCCAGCAATAGGAGCGCAATCTAGGATGTGCACCGGGTCATGTCGACCCGGAAGTAGTACAGGGCACATAGAGACGTTCACGGTTAGGGAACCGTTCGCGACATCTCTAGCTGTTAGTAGTAGTAGCTAGGTGTATTTGTGAGGGAGTGACAGTAGATTGTTAGTTTGAGTGATAGATTGTAGTGTAGTGTACTAGTAGTTGCTGTGCGGAGAGGGTTAGACAGAGCCAGCCAGGCCGCAGGCATAGTTTTTGACAGAGTGAGAGAGTTAGATGATTGATTAGTTGAGTGTAGTGCAAGTTTTTTTTTGTTTGTTTGTTTGTTTGTTTTCTAAGTTAATTTTTTTCTTCATTTTGTATTTTCTTTATTTCAACCCCTTATCTTCTTATCTGTTTTTTAGTTCAAGTTAGGTGAATTTATTTGATGAAGTGGCTGACCCACCGTGGTTGCCATTTGGTGGGTTAGGCACTAGCAGGCGTGAGCAGCATGGAGAAACAGAGCAGACGGTTGGCCAGCAGCCTGCAAGTGCTTTCTCGTCTGTCAGTACCCACCAGTCCAATGCTGAGCATCGACGTGCTAGAACAGGCCGCTCCACTGCTCCACGTGCACGCACGTCCCCATCATGGAATTATTTTACTGTTCTGAAAGAGGATGAATCCAGGGCAGTCTGTTCTGTGTGCCATAAATCGATGAGCAGAGGCAAATTGGGCAGCGGGTTCGACACTTCAGGGCTGATAAGCCATCTGCGCAACCACCACAGATGGGAGTTCAAATATGTAAAGAATTACAATAAGATGGGGGGAGGAAAAGCAGCAGCAACAGGCCCCTCCTCTTCTTTTTCTAGTCGTTCTGTCCCTATCCAACCTGCCCAGTCCCATTTTACTTCAAATCCCTCTGCATGCCAGGCTGGAAGAGGGCTCCAGACCTCGGCAAGCACCTCATCATCACCCTTGTTGGTTTCCTCTGAATCACCAGTGTTCCAGCATCAGGCCTCTGTGCCAGAAATGTTGCAGAGGAAGCGGATGCTCCCTGCAAATGATCCATTTGTGGTGTAAATAATGCACTCCTGGCAAGGCTGTTGGGCCAACAGCTGCTGCCCTACCAGTTTGTGTTGTGTGCCCCCTTCTGCAGACTGATGAACAGTGTTGCTCCACAATGGATCCCCATACACCATTATTTTGCCAGGAATGCTATCCCTGCCCTTCACCAGCACATTGTGGAGTGTGTCGGCCGGTCTATGGATCACGCTGTCAGTGGCAAGGTGCACTTCACTATGGATGGCTGAAGCAGCAGGCATGGGCAGGGAAAGTATCTAACTTTTACCGCCCATTGGGTCACCCTCCATGGTGCTGCTGAGGAGGGTGCAAGATCTGGGGAATCTCAGCTGGTGGTGCCACCACGTGGGTTGAAGGGGAGGCCTGTTCTACTTCCCTCTGCCACCTGTTCTGTCCAAGGCCAGTCTGCCATTGCTGAGCCTCCCAGCAAGTGGTCCCGTCCTACACTGGCCTGCAGCACCATCGATGCCAAGCAGTGCTGAAACTTGAATCCATGGATGCGAACAGGCAAACCAGATCTGTAATCCTTGCAGCCTTACAGGATCAGATTCGGCAGTGGCTGTCCCCCCGAAAACTGGAGACAGGTGTAGTGGTGTCTGATAATGGTGCCAACATGCTGGCCGCTATTTCTGAAGGTGGCTTCACTCACTTACCTTGCTTGGCCCACGTCTTCAACCTTGTAGTCCAGAAGTTCTTATGCACTTTTGATGGGTTGAAGGATGCTGTGGCCTCAGCACAAAAGGTGTCAGCCCACATCCGTCGCTCCGCAACCACCACCGCGGCCTTGAAACTGCTGCAGCGCTGCCATAGCCTGCCGCAGCACAGGCTTATTTCTGATTGTCTGACGCAGTGGAACTCCACTCTCCACATGCTGGAGAGGTTGTGGGAGCAGCAAATGGTGGTCAGGCTATACCTGTCTCAGACATCTTCCTCCAGAACAAGGCCAATGGACTACATTACTGTGGACCAGTGGCAGCTGATTGGACAGGTATATAAAGTATTGGAGCCGTTTGAGCAGGCAACAAAAATGGTCAATGAGGAGCACTGCAGCATATCAGAAGTGCTCCCTATTGTCTTCATGCTGGACAAGGCTTTTGACAAAGTGCTCGGACAGGGGAGGAAGCCCTACTGAACAGTGGTCAGTCAAGTGGGGAAGTGAGTGAGCATGCTCAAGTCCTGGATGAGGATGCAGAGCTTGTGAAAGCGGAAGAGCCAATTGTCCGGGGGTGGGAAGAAGATTCTGATGTGAAGCTGGAGCATGCTGACAGTTCTGACAGCCCAGAAGAGGTGATTAATTGCATATGCTCCAGTGCCTCTGTAAGGCCCCCTGGATTAAAACTTTAAAATCAAGGCTCGACATGTGGGTGGCCACCATCTTAAATCCCCGGTGCAAAGGGGAAAATGCAGCAGTTCATGCCCCCCTCCCAAGCAGATTCTAGGATGAGCCACATCCGGGATGCCCTTCTTCGTTGGGTAGAAGCTGTGTTTCTTGAACCTGTAACCTGGGCCCAAGCTACCAAGCCTCATCATACTCAGCAATGGTCCCACTCCCAGCAGCAGCACCAATAGCCAATCTGTGAACCTGCTGAGTATGTTGAAGAAATGTTATCAGCCAATGGCAGATACTCATTGTAGCAGCAGCCCCACCAGCGGGCAAAGTAGTCACCGCCAGCGGCTGGCCCGTATGGTGAATGATTACTTGGGGTCAGCCAGTGCTCCAGACAATATAGAGAGTAATGATGACCCCATGAAGTATTGGACAAAACAACTGGATACCTGGCCTGAACTCGATTAGTATGCACTAGAGGTTCTTGCATGCCCCGCCGCCAGTGTTCTTACTGAGCGAGTATTTAGTGCTGCAGGTGGGGTGGTCACCGACCAACGGACCTGTCTGTTCACAGACAATGTGGATATACTAACGTTCATTAAAATGAGTCATGGATCAGTGATAATTACAAGGCCCCTCAGGCTCTCACTGATTCATGGTGAAGATTAGACAGACTAAATTAAAATTTTGCTGTTTTTCAAGCCTCGAATGGTCTCACTCTCAAACTCTGCTGCCTATCACTATCATCGCATATTTTTTGCTTTCTAAGATCATAAAAATGCAGCTTTTGCAGCTGTCCGATGTTATATTCTATCCTAACCCTATGCTTTTGACTTACAACTTCTCCTGTTGCTCTGAAACCACCTCTAGGTCCCATGGCCTACGACAACTCCTGCTGCTCCAAACAAAAATTGTAATGACTGCCGTAAAACCACCTCTAGGTCCCATGGCCTATGACAATGTAATGATCACTGCTGCAGCAGGTGTTGCTGGAAGTAGTAGTGCTGCAGCTCAGGCAGTTCTGATCTCTTTCCATGCAAGCTGCATAGCTTTGTCTGCCTTCCCCTGCTGTCAGCTTGTGACTGATTATCATTCACCTGTGTGGGAATCTGCATGTCTGCTCCCATTGGATGACCTCAGTATAAAGATCTGCTTCCTGCAGGACTCCTCGGGTTTTCATAGCTTCAGTTTAAGCCTGTCTTGCTGTCGCTTCAGCCCCCGATTGTGTTTCTTGTTCTAAAGATACTTTGCTGGTCTTTGCATCATATATTGGTTCATTGCCAATATATATGCATACCAGCACGTTTATTATTTTCCTTGTATTCGTGTTACGTTGATACATCAGTGTCGCTGATGTATACGTACACGAACTGTTTATATCCTGTGTGCAGTTAGTCAGCCTTCCAGCACGTTTTGGTAGTTTGCGCGTATCGTGAGCACCCGTGCTGAGCTAGTATCCTGCTCCTGGTCCTGTTCGTGGATTGCGTTCATCTCTGCGAGGAGATAACAAATCCTTCTCAATCCTGTTCTGTTACCGTTTGTGGATTGCGTTCATCTCTGCGAAGAGATAACGAATCCTTCTGAATCCTGTTCTGTTACCGTTTGTGGATTGCGTTCATCTCTGCGAAGAGATAACGAATCCTTCTTAATCCTGTTCTGTTACCGTTTGTGGATTGCGTTCATCTCTGCAAAGAGATAGCGAATCCTTCTGAGTCCTGTTCCCTGTATTACTCCAGTCTTAGTCAGTGTTCCTGCTTATGTCATATATCGGTTCATTGCCGATATATACATATGTTAGTCAGACGTTACAAATAGTTTCATTGATAGCTGTAATTGTAATACGCTAGGAAAACATACTTAGTGTATATTTGTCTGTGTTACGTTCATCTATCTTGATCCTGCTATTTCCTGACTATCCTGTCCTGTCTTTGTGAGGCACGCCATCGCTGCAATCGCATTGGCTGCCTCATTCCAGTCTGTCTTGTTTTGGACGCTTGCTGTCGCTAAGTAGCCGCTAGCTAGCAAGCGTTCATTCTGTCTACCTGTCCTGATCTCCTCAGTTCTGGTTTATGCGCTCAGCGCTACTTTGCGCTGAGACGTTATAACGAAAGCATTGTTTGTGGCTGTCAGATCTGCACCGGCTCTGTGCGCCACAATCTCCTATTGGAGTCAGTCCTCCCCTCCACTATACTAGGGATAGCCTGTTTCCTTGTGCTAGTGTGTGTACCTCCTCCACGCCAGCTCATGCGTTGCATGCTGACTGTTGAGAATACACCACCAAGCCTTACAGACAACTCCTGTTGCTCCAAACAAAATTGTAATGACTGCCGTGGAACCACCTCTAGGTCCCATGGCCTACGACAACTCCTGCTGCTCCAAACTAAAATTTTAATGACTGCCGTGGAACCTCCTCAAGGTCCCATGGCCTACGACAACTCCTGCTGCTCCAAAAAAAGAATTGTAATCAGGATTGTGATTCAGCCACCACTAAAGCCAAAGTTATTTGCAGGACTGCCAGGGAACTGGTATTTGTTTAAAATAAAACATCCATTAGGTTCCCTTTAACATTGTGTGGAATACCGCGGGAATCCGCCGGAATGTAGTGGTAGCAGAATTTTGTTATAGCGGAAGGCGGAATTACTGCGATACTGGAAATCGCCTCTTCCGATCATCACTGGGTATAATAAATACAGTGGCTTGCAAAAGTATTCGGCCCCCTTGAAGTTTTCCACATTTTGTCACATTACTGCCACAAACATGAATCAATTTTATTGGAATTCCACATGAAAGACCAATACAAAGCGGTGTACACGTAGGAAGGGGAACAAAAATCATACATGATTCCAAACATTTTTTAAAAATTATTAACTGCAAAGTGGGGTGTGCATAATTATTCAGCCCCCTGAGTCAATACTGTGTAGAACTACCTTTTGCTGCAATTACAGCTGCCAGTCTTTTAGGGTATGTCTCTACCAGCTTTGCACATCTAGAGACTGAAATTCTTGCCCATTCTTCTTTGTAAAACAGCTACAGCTCAGTCAGATTAGATGGGCAGTGTTTGTGAACAGCAGTTTTCAGATATTGCCACAGATTCTCGATTGGATTTAGACCTGGACTTTGACAGGGCCATTCTAACACATGGATATGTTTTGTTTTAAACCATTCCATTGTTGCCCTGGCTTTATGTTTAGGGTCGTTGATCTGCTGGAAGGTGAACCTCCGCCCCAGTCTCAAGTCTTTTGCAGAATCCAAGCGGTTTTCTTCCAAGATTGCCCTGCATTTGGCTCCATCCATCTTCCCATCAACTCTGACCAGCTTCCCTGTCCCTGCTGAAGAGAAGCACACCCAGAGCATGATGCTGCCACCACCATATTTGACAGTGGAGATGGTGCTTTCTGAGTGATGTGCAGTGTTAGTTTTCCGTCACACATAGCGTTTTGCATTTTGGCCAAAAAGTTCCATTTTGGTCTCATCTGACCAGAGCACCTTCTTCCACATGTTTGCTGTGTCCCCCACATGGCTTGTGGCAAACTGCAAATGGGACTTCTTATGATTTTCTGTTAACAATGACTTTCTTCTTGCCACTCTTCCATAAAGGCCAACTTTGTGCAGTGCATGACTAATAGTTGTCCTATGGATAGATTCCCCCGCCTGAGCTGTAGATCTCTGTAGCTCATCCAGAGTCACCATGGGCCTCTTGACTGCATTTCTAATCAGCGCTCTCCTTGTTTGACCTGTGAGTTTAGGTGGATGGCCTTGTCTTGGTAGGTTTACAGTTGTGCCATACTCCTTCCATTTCTGAATGATCACTTGAACAGTGCTCCGTGGGATGTTCAAGACTTTGGTAATCTTTTTGTAGAATAAGCCTGCTTTAAATTTCTCAATAACTTTATCCCTGACCTGCCTGGTGTGTTCTTTGGACTTCATGGTGTTGTTGCTCCAAATATTCTCTTAGACAACCTCTGAGGCGGTCACAGAGCAGCTGTATTTGTACTGACATTAGATTACACACAGGTTCACTCTATTTAGTCATTAGCACTCATCAGGCAATGTCTATGGGCAACTGACTGCACTCAGATTAAAGGGGGCTGAATAATTACGCACACCCCACTTTCCAGTTATTTATTTTTTTTAAAAAAATTGGAATCATGTATGATTTTCATTCCACTTCTCAAGTGTACACCACTTTGTATTGGTCTTTCATGTGGAATTCCAATAAAATTGATTCATGTTTGTGGCAGTAATGTGACAAAATGTGGAAAAGTTCAAGGGGGCCGAATACTTTTGCAAGCCACTGTATATGATCAAAAAGTGTGAATTGTACACAGTACAAGGGGAGAAAGTCAACCCTTAGTACACAAAATGGTGAATAAATGGTAGAAGTTAGAAGACAAAATGGTGAATAAATATATATATATATGTATAATGCACAAGGACGTCTGAGCCTCTCTCAGAAGCATGTTGGACCCGCAAGATGCATTAAGGTGACTGGCGGCTGGTATCCTTGCCGCTGTGGTGGAGCAATGGGAGGAGTGGATAATTCTGGCTCCCGCATTCATGACGGACTGCAGCGGGTCAATTTGGGTCATAGGGAGACCAGACAGATGAGCGTTGGGAAATTATGAGGGCATGGAGTGTACATAACAAGCCATTTTCCGTGTCCAGCCTCTACCTTAGGCTGCCTGAGGCCTGGGCCTTTATGGCCTTTCCAGAAATCCTGCCCTGATGGTTGGTGTGGAGTAGGCTCATGCAACCCTTCTTGAAAATGCTTGGTTGAGTTTTATATTGCTGATTAGATGAGCTATTTTTGTATGTTTATATAGCTATGTTTTTGTATGTTTATATATATATCACTTTCATGGACATGAATTAGTCATTATGTGTGGATAATTATTGACAAATGAATTAGAAAACAAGGGTAAGACAAGCTGAAAACAAGAATTACAGCAGACACAAGGTCTACCAGCCACCGCTTCTCTTCCTGGCAAGAATGAACGGCCGTCAAGCTGACTAGAGCAGTTTCAATACGGTATAAATATCCAGAGGGATCTTCATCCAGGGAAAAGTGCAGTTCCCCCTCATTAATGTGGAAGTAATCACTTTATACAGATCAGCAAAGTACAAACCAGAGACAATTGTAAGACACGCGCTTGTGTTGGAATGCACAAGTCTGGGATAAAAACAAAAGAACTTTCCACCAGTAGTCAGATCATTTCCTGGCATCAGCTTCTCTCTATTGTCTGAGGAGTTCTTAGTTATTTAGCCCAGCATTCTCCCTTTAGCTTAAGAGTTCCCGAAATGTGTTGGCCATCGGTCAAAGTCGAAGAAGGACTTCTTTCCTCTTTGATGTCTCCTGACACTTCACCGCTATCATCGTCCTATCAAATAACGACCTCTCACTCAAATTCAGTATTAAAGTAAACAAGGGGCTTTTTGCCATGTCAAATGTTTTCAAAATATCAAAGAAAAAAGCAGTACTTTTGCATGTTTGTATAACGGAAAAGGATTTATTAAAGCTGGCTCTTCACAGTCTGATGAAAAAGACTTGTTTTTAGCAGAGTATGCTAGTTTGACTGCCTCTGCATAAAAAAAATATATATATATATGATTATTACTAATTAAGGGTGCTCATAATGGGTCAATTACGAATAAGTGAAATTTCATGCAAATTTTAGCAATTACGCATTGCGTAATTGTGATTACATTATGTACAGCACACTACGGTTTGGAATATGTAATTCCACCTGTAATTATACAATTCAGCATAATTTTGTGTTGAATGCGTAAAAAAAAATTATTTGCGTCTATTCGCCAGTGCACTGCATATGTGCGGCTATCATTTAAATATTTAATGCGAAAAAAAGTTCATATGCGTAAAAATATTTGTGTCTATAGACCAGCGTACTGCGCAGGCGTGGCTATTATTTAAAAATTCAATGCAAAAATGAATGTAAATGAAAGTCTGCATATTTTGCATAAATTACGCTTATAGATGTAATCGTGTTAACAGTTAATTTTTTTGCTTATGAAATTAACCACTTGAGGACCCACCCTTTACCCCCCCTTAAGGACCAGCGCTGTTTGTTGTGATCTGTGCTGGGTGGGCTCTGCAGCCCCCAGCACAGATCAGAGGGCACGCAGAGCGATCAGATCGCCCCCCTTTTTTCCCCCTATGGGGATGATGTGCAGGGGGGGTCTGATCGCTCCTGCCTGCAGGCATGTTGCGGGGGGGGGCACCTCAAAGCCCCCCTCCGCGGTGACATTCCCTCCCCCTCCCTCTCCTACCTTTCCCCCCGGTGATCCGTCCTGTGCAGCCAGTGACAGGATGTCCCCTGTCACATGGCGGCGATCCCCGGCCGCTGATTGGCCGGGGATCGCCGATCTGCCTTACGGCGCTGCTGCGCAGCAGCGCCGTACAATGTAAACAAAGCAGATTATTTCCGCTTGTGTTTACATTTAGCCTGCGAGCCGCCATCGGCGGCCCGCAGGCTATTCACGGAGCCCCCCGCCGTGAATTGACAGGAAGCAGCCGCTCGCGCGAGCGGCTGCTTCCTGATTAATCAGCCTGCAGCTGGTGACGCAGAACTGCGTCGCTGGTCCTGCAGCTGCCACTTTGCCGACGCACGGTATAAGCGTGCGGTCGGCAAGTGGTTAAGTGAAAGTAATTACACAAAATGTGTGTAAATTATGCGTATAGGCATAATTACATTTATCAGTTGTGTTTTACGCAATATCTATATAAGTAAATAGCAAATTACGGATTATGATTACGTTGCGTAGCTGCAAATTGCAATGCGTAATTACACATAGGGGTAATTTCTTCCCACCACTGTTGGAGCTCGGTCACACTAGGGGCGTTTTCGGCCTTTTTTCAAGAGCAGGCAATTTTTAAAATCATCCACAAACATGCTTGTGCAATGATTCTCTAAGTGAAGGTTCGTAGAATCGTAATCGAATCGCGCAAAGAATCGTGGGGCTTTAGATCAGCATAAAGATTGGATCAAAACTGTGTAACCCTCATTGCAAAAGTATTGTTTTAAGTGAACCTGAGGTGAGAGTGATATGGAGGCTGCTATACGTATTTCCTTTTAAACCATACCAGTTGCCTGGCAGCTCTGCTGGTCTATTTGGCTACAGCAGTGTTTGAATCACACACCTGAAACAAGCATGCAGCTAATATTGTCATATCTGACAATAATGTCAGAAACTCCTGATCTGCTACATGCTTATTCAGGGTGTATGGCTAAAAGTATTAGAGGCAGGGGCGTAGCAATAGGGGTTGCAGATGTTGTGACCGCATCGGGGCCCTTGGGTCAGAGGGGCCCCGAAGGTCCCTCCCTCAACTACAGTATTAGCTCTCTATTGGTACTGTGCTCATAATAATCCTTTCTATAGATGCTTTGAATAGTGGTAATCATTAACAAACTGCTCCCCATTCCCTAATTTCACCTCTGACACTGTAGTTGCCATTGGCAGGTTTTGGTACGTCGTATCAATTGTTATGTATAGAGTGCTTGGGGGGCCCCATTGTAAAACTTGCATTGAGCCCCACAGCTCCTTAGCTACGCCACTGATTAGAGTATCATCAGGGCTGCCAGGCAACTGGTATTGCTTAAAAGGAAATTAACATGGCAGTCCCCATATAACTCTCACCTCGGGTTCACTTAAAGTGTTAAAGAACGATTTTGATGGCCCAGCTGATGGCCCAGTGTTGCTCGGGTATGTATTCGCCTGGTGTTTGCCCTGCCCACATTTTCTAACCCTAACACCCAACTACTCATTTACTCAGTGACCTAGTTTGTAAGCTTTGTGGTCTTTGGCATCAATATTTTACATTGAAATGAAACAAATCTGATTGGCTATTTGTGACTCCACCACCTTTTCTGAATTTGAACCCCAGTCACCCAATGACCAACTGTAGCAGGTTTGAGTCTTGTGCCAATAACAGTGCAAGAATGGCAGCAATTAAATATTCTCCTTGAACAATAACAATAACAATAATATTTATATAGCGCTTTTCTCCCTGGGGACTCAAAGCGCTGTGACCCTGCATTATGCAGTCTTAAAGGCTAGGGAAAAGAGGTGAGTTTTTAGCCTTTTTGTGAAGCTGTCCAGAGAGGGAGCCTTTCGTACTGATTGTGGAAGTGAGTTCCATAGAGTAGAGGCTGCATAGGAAAATCAATAGGTGAATTTTGATTAGGTTTTGTAGGCTCCACCCACTTTTCTAAAGATTAATGATTAATCCTAGTCACCCAGTGACCAACTGTGCAAAGTTTAAGAACCCTACCATTAACAGTGTAAGAATGGCTGCAGTTTACATTTTCCCAGTGAAATGTGTCTTCTTCTCCACCCACTTTTTGGTTATGGGGATAAAAAGTATCCTATATGTTATTCCAGGTAGAGTTGTCCCGAACGGTTCAGCCGTGAACTTATTTGCATGAACATCGGTGGTTCGCGTTCACTTCGAAACTTTGTGGCGAGTTCGACCCGCCCCTATACTACATCATTGGGCTAAACTTTGATCCTTTACATCACAGTCAGCAGACACATGACAGTCAATCAGGCTGCACTCCCCCCTGGAGCCCCTCCCCCTTCCTTATATAAGGCAGCTGTGTCGGCTATTATCTCACTCAGTGTTGCTGCAGTAGTGAGAGAAGGGAGAGGAACTTGCTGCAGAGATAGGGAAAGCTTAGTTAGGCTCTTGTAGTTTGCTCCTAGGTGATATTTGTTGTTGAAAAGCACCACAAAAAGAGCTCTTTTCAGAGGTAATGTTCTTGTGAAGTCTTGTGTGTGTGTGTGTGTGTGTGTGTGTGCCACTGGCACTGAATTATACAGCCCTGTGTGTCACAGCTGGCCCTTGCTAATTGCTGTACTGTGCCAGGCCCAGCACATTCAGTGCCTACCTTTTCACTGCACCTGTGTGTGTGACAGCTGCACATTTGTAATACCAGTCCGTGCATACCTTTTACTGCACCTGTGTAACAGCACCCAGTTTTATATACTAGTCACTGCATTCCTGTTCACTGCACCTGCGTAACCGTACATTGTTGTACCAACCAACAGTCACCTTTTCACTGCACTTGTGTAACTGCATATTGTTGTACCAGCAGTCACTGAAATCTTTTCACTGCACCTGTGTAACCGCACATTGTTGTACCAGCAGTCACCTTTTCACGGCACTGGTGTAACCGCATATTGTTGTACCAGCAGTCACTGCAACCTGCTCACTGCACCTGTGTAACCGCACATTGTTGGTTCGGTTACACTATTTAACACATAACACCTCATCTTCCTCAGCTTCCGCACGGACATATCTTTCTCCGCAACCACCACTGCTTTTAGCCTACTACTAGCACCACGTCCGCCTCATTTGACACTTCACAGGAGTTATTTGGGGGGGCATTAACTGATTCACAGCCATTTTTGTTACAAGGTGACAGTGCTAAGCATTTTACACCACCACCTAATATGTCTGAGTTAGGTACCAGTATGGACCTAAGGTGTGAGTATGATGAAGTACCTGTTGTTGGTGCAGTTTTGGAGATGTCTGATACAAGCAAAGTTGTGGAGGATAATGATGATGATGATGATACTGCCATGGATGTCACGTGGGATCCTAATTGACAAGATCAACAGGGCGACAGTTCAGAGGGGGAGTCAGAGAGGAGTAGGAGGAGATGAGTTGCTGAAAGAAGCAGGGGGAGCTCGTCATCATCAGAAACAGCTGGTGGCAGTGTCTGGCGGCATGTATCGCCACCTATGGACAGCCAGCCAACATGCTCTTCAAGGTCAGCTGCTGACACCACCATCAAAGTGCCATTATTCCAGGGCTCAGCGGTGTGGAGTTTTTTGTGTGTGTCTGCCTCAGATGAGAGCAATGCCTTCTCTACCATCTGCGATCAAAGATTGAGTAATGGAAAGACCAAGACCTGCGTAGGCACAACCTCCTTATGAAGGCACATGGTAAAAAAGCACAAACGGCAATGGGGAGACCACCTGAGGAAAAGCAGCAAATAAAGGCAAAACCACTATACACCTCCTTTTCCTCCTTCCGGTGCAGCATCTTCTTTAGCTGCTTTCTCCCTTGCACCTTTACAATCACAGCCAACTTCCTCCACTCTGCCTCTCACCTTGAGCGCCTCCTGCTCCTCTGCCCACAGCAGCAGCCAGGTGTCCGAGAAGGAAATCTTTGAGCGGAAGAAGCCAATGTCTGCCAGTCACCCCCTTGTCCGGCGTCTGACAGCTGGCTTGGCGGAACTGTTATCTCACCAGCTGTTATCATACCGGCTGGTGGACTCTCAGGCCTTCCGAAAATTTGTGGCAATTGGGACACCGCAGTGGAAGATACCAGGCTGCAATTACTTTTCTCAAAAGGTGACACCCAAACTGTACCGGGATGTAGAAAGGCAAGTGGTGTCATCTCTGGTACACAGTGTTGGGTCAAGGGTCCATCTGACCACGGGTGCCTTGTCTGCCAAGCACAGTCAGGGCAGGGACATTACTTATATGGCACATTGGGTCAACCTGGTGACCACTGGCAAGCAGGGAGTACATGGCTGTGTAGCGGACCTAAATGTGAGACCTCCGCGGCTCCTACTCCTCCTTCTCCATCCTCTCTAACTACACACCCCCAGCTCCCCATGGCCTATGCTGTATGCTAGGTATGACGGTGTCACGCCATCTTGGACATGTCTTGCCTCAAAGCCCAGAGTCACACTGGAGCAGCTCTCCTGGCTGCTCTGTACAAACAGGTGGTTCAGTGGCTGACCCAGCACCAACTGTAGATTGGCAACATGGTGTGTGACAATGGCAGCAATCTCATTTTGAGATTTCGCTTTGAGTTTGGGAAAGTTGACACATGTACCCTGCATGGCACATGTGCTACAATCTTATAATCCAAAGATTTGTGTGGAAGTACCCAGGCTTACAGGATGTCCTGAAGCAGTCCAGGAAGGTGTGTGGGCATTTCAGGCGGTCCTACACGGCCATGGAGCGCTTGGCCAATATTCAGTAGAGAAACAACTTGCCGGTGAGGCGCTTGATTTGCGATATCCCGACTCGTTGGAATTCAGCGCTCCTGATGTTTGACCGCCTGCTACAACAGGAGAAAGTCGTCAAACAGTATCTGTACAACTACAGTGAAAGGACATGCTCTGGGGAGATGGGGATGTTATGGCCGAAGTACTGGACACTCGTGCGTAATCCCTGCAGGCTCATGCATTTGAGGAGGTGACAAACCTGGTGAGTCGCAGTGAAGGAGCCATCAGTGACTTGATCCCAAATGCTTTCTTCCTAGAGCGTGCCGTGTGTAGAGTGGTGGATGAAGCTGTAGAGGAGCGTGACCAGGAACAGTAGGAGGAGGAAGAGTTTTTGGAAACATCTGGCATCATCAACACCTGCAGCATCACAGAAGAGGGGGGAGGAGGAGCAGGAGTCATCTGGGGAAGAGGAGTCAGATGAGGAAAGTGCTTTTTTTTTTTAGGAAGAGGCGGAAAAACAACCGCAGCAGGTGTCGCAGGGGGCTTGTGCTGCTCACCTTTCCCATGGTATTGTTCGTGGCTGGGGAGAGGAGGAGAAGTTACCTGACATCACTGAGAAAGAGAAAGATGAGATGGCTAGTACGGCGGCATCTGACTTTGTGAAGATGGCATCTTTCATGCTGTCCAGCCTGTTGAGGGACCTCCGTATAAAAAAGCTTAAGGGAAATTACCATTACTGGGTGGCAACACTACTAGACCCTCGGTATAAGCACAAAGTGGTGGAGATGTTTCCAAATCACCAGAAGGCAGAAAGGATGCAGCACTTGCAGTTGGCAACTATGTTTTACAGTGCGTTTAAGGGTGATGTCACAGCACAACGGAATAAAGGTGCCACTGCCAGTAATTTTCCTCCTCCTCCCATGTCCACGCAGGCAAGGATAGGACACTCTAGCGATCTCATGGTGATGTCAGACATGCAGACATTCTTTACTCCAATGCCTCGCCTTAGCCATTCCGGATCCACCCTCCACCAACGCCTTCACTGGCAGGTAGCCGACTACTTGGCCTTAACTGCAGATGTAGACATTCTGAGCAGCGATGAACCCCTGGACTACTGGGTACGCAGGCTTGACCTGTGGCCAGAGTGGTCCCAATTTGCCATCCAACTTATGTCTTGCCATGCCTCATGCGCCCTGTCAGAAAGGACCTTCAGTGCAGCTGGAGGCATTGTCAGTGAGAAGAGAAGTCGCCTAGGTCACAAAAGTGTTTAGTACCTCACCTTTATCAAAATGAATGAGGCATGGATCCCGGAGGGCTACTGCCTGCCTGAAGACTAAGTCAGTCCCCACACACAGCATCTCTGTCTGCAAGCCATGTGACTGCCTTCTCCTCCACCACCAACAGGGTCCTGGACTCCAGGTGGATTCCTGAATTTTTAAGGCCGCTGCTAGCAGCGGCCACTATAATAATGTTTTCTGGTGCGTGTACATGCCTGCCTAATTTTTCTGGCTGCACTGCCGCTGCAACAACAAAACAAAAGGCATGTACATGTGTCAATTCCCCTTCATGATCGTTATCTTGCCACGGTGAAGGGGCTTGCATATCACAATGAAGCAATGACCGGCTATATGAGTGTGTTGGGGCTGGGAGGCACACCTGACCCAAGAAGATAATAAGGTCATTGCTTCATTGTGGACAGACCAAATTCCATCAGCTGGACACTCGGGCACTGTTGTTCTGTAATTCAGCTGCCTCAGCGTGACCATATTTAGGCTTGAAAACTGCCATCGCCTGCACTCTCGCCATGGTGCGCACCAGTCCAGCACAGCCGTCACTACACAAACAGCTGTTTGCGATGCGTTACACAGTTAGTTTAGTCTGTCAGTGTGAAGCAGTACACTATTACACTACCTGATTGATGTTTACACATGCAAGATGCTTTCAAGCACTTTAGGCCTCCAATTTAGCAATAAAATGTGATTTATGCCCTTAAAACCCTGCTGTGCCTCAAATCCGGATTTTCCCCCGGGACTTTTGGTGTGTATCCCACTCCGCCATGTCCCCCTCCAGGTGTTAGACCCCTTGAAACATCTTTTCCATCTCTTAAGTGGCCTCATTAAATGTTTGTAGTTTTGAAAGTTCGCCTGCCCATTGAAGTCTATGGCGGTTCGAAAAGTTTGCATGTTCGCAAACTTTTTTCACATTTTCAAGTTTAAGGTTTGCGAACCAAAATTGGAGGTTAGTGACAACTCCAGGTTATGTACTATCTGTGTGCCAAATTTCATTCAAATCCATTTAGCCATTGCTGCATGATCGAGTAACAAACATCTAAATATCCAAACTTTCACATTTATAATATTAGTGACATACACAGGGGCTGGACAAAATAATGGAAACGCCTAAGATGTTTTAAGCAATCAAAACTTGACATATGTTAATTTCTTTTGTTTATCATTTTTGTTTTTTGATATGTTTAATTAAAATAATAGTTTTTTACAGAAATTTAAACAAAAGTTGGTTATAATTTATAAAAATGGCAGATCTCTCAGAATTTCAAAGAGGCCAAATTGTTGGTGCCCATATGGCAGGCGCTACTGTAACAGAAACTGCCCGAATGCTTGGCATTTCAAGAGGTACGGTCTCAAAAGTAATGGCTGCATTTGAAAGAGAGGGAAAATTTGTCTTCAGCAAAGCACAGTTGTGGCTGAAAGTCAAAGTTGTCTGAGAGAGACCGTCGGACCCTAAATCGAATTGTTAGAAAAGCTCGCAAGACCACGGCTCCTAAAATCACTGCAGAGCTGAATGAACACCTACAGAACCCAGTTTCTGCAAAAACTGTTCACCTGGAGCTGCACAAATCTGGATTCCACGGAAGAACTGCAATTAGAAAACCTCTGCTCTCAAAGACAAATGTTTCAAAGCATTTAGAGGGGTTGAAACCACCAAAATTGGTCCCTCGAGCAGTGGAATAATGTGGTTTTCTCTGACGAATCATCATTTACCTTATTTTCAACCTCCGGCTAAGCGTACGTTTGGAGACAGACGAAAGAAGCAATTAATCTAGACTGCATTCTCCCAACCGTAAAACATGGCGGGGGTTCTGTGATGATCTGGGGTGCTATTTCTTGGAAATCCGCCGGGCCAATGATTTCCCTTCATGGAAGACTTAACAGCCGAGACTATTTAGGAATTTTAGGCGACCAAGTTCATCCTATGGTTCAAGAACTGTTTCAGGAGGGCAATGCCATCTTTCAAGATGATAATGCCCCTAACCATACAGCTACAACAACTACAGCATTGTTAAAGAATGGCATGTGGAACATTCTAATGAAGTTGAGCATCTCAACTGGCCAATAGAGATGGCCCGAACCTCCGATTTTAGGTTCGCAAACGTACCGCGAAAGTTCAGTTCACGCAAACTTTTGCCAACCACAATAGACTTCAACGGAGAAGCAAACTTTGAAAACTAGAAAAAATTATGCTGGCCACAAAAGTGATGAAAAATATGTTTCAAGGGGCCTAACACCTGGAGGGGGGCATGGCGGAGTGGGATAGATGCCAAAAGTCCCGGGGAAAAATCAGTATTTGACGCAAAGCAGCGTTTTAAGGGCAGAAATCACATTGCATGCTAAATTGCAGGCCTAAAGTGTGTAAAGGGTTACTTTGCATGATAGGCGAAGTCTTGCGCAATGATCACGTGAGCTTATCACGCAAAGTAATCCTGCTGTGATACCCGTTATCACGCTTTAGTGAATCGAACCCAATGTGTGTATACTTTATGAATACCTTTAGGCTTTGCTCACATCTAAAAATGAAATCGCTGACAGCAGCATTTTGCCTTTTTTTCTTTGTTTTTATAGCGCCTCCTGGCTCTCACCTGCTTGGTGCGTTTTTGGGCAGGCATTTTTTAAATGCTTTTTTTTGGTGGTGATTTGTGATTTTTAGCTAGTTTTTGGCCGGATTAAAAGAGCCCCTTACTTAAACCCTTCACATTTAAATAGTCATGGGACAAAAAGCGCAAACACAATCGCCGCATAAAGCAATTCTTTTAGCGTTTTGTGCTTTTCCTATAGCTTTCATTGAAGCAAAATCGCCTCAAAAATGGTACAGGCAGCGCTTTGCTCAGCAGAAAGCGGCGCATGCACAGACCTGTCACGACGGCCAGCATGATGATGCAAAGCGGCTGGAGTGTTGACGATGAGCGTCAGGAACCAGGAAGAGCGGGGGCGTGTCTAGCGCGGAGACCAGGACGGCAGCACACTAGCTGAGCTCCGATACCTCTCTGCCTCAAAGCGGCTAAAAGCAGACCCATTCCGCGCATTACCCGCAGCTCCAGATGGAGGACACAATGATGGAGCTAGACGCCACAAAAAAAAGGAAGAAGGGCATTACAAAGCCCCAGAAACTCACCGATTTCTTCCCTGTACGCGGCGAGATCTCCGCCCAAGATGGCGCCAACGCTACTGCTTCCCAGCAGCCATCTCCACCCGCTGCTGACAAAGACGCTGATCACCCAAAACCTGATGAGACCAGCTCCCCCTCCTCTCCGGACACAGCTTCACCGTTTCAGAGCCCAGCAAAGTCGAGGCCCAGGAGAGACTCCAACACCGGTGGCAATCAAGAGGTAGGCACCACACAGCTCACACACGCAGGCCTGCAGCAAGCAGGAGCACAGTTTCAAATAGAAACATTTCCTGCCACAGAGCAACCGGCCTCGCAAGCTTTCATTAGAGACATCTTAGTCTCCTTCAAAGCATCTCTACAAATGGACTTTGCTAACTTTACCACTGATATTAAACGAGAGATGTCCGCGTTAGGTGAAAGGGTTAACAGCACAGAAAACAAGATCTCTGATCTCATAAAACAGCACAATGTGATGGTAGACACCTCTGAAGCGCAGTCTTCTGATATAGCCTGGCTCAAAACTAAATCGGCAGATATGGAGGATAGAAACAGGCGCAATAACCTGAAATTCAGGGGCATACCTGAAAAAATCTCCTCAGCTGAGCTTAAAGACCACCTGAAATCAATAATGAGGACCTTACTTCCACATCCCGCAGAAATTGAACTAACAATTGATCGAGCACATCGATTGCCTAAGCCAGCTCATCTCCCAGACTCTGTCCCCAGAGATGTAATCGCCAGATTCCTATTTTACCATATTAAAGAGGACTTTATGACCGCCCTAAGGAAAGCCGGATCTCTACCAGACCCCTTTTCTCACATTCAAATCTTCGCAGACCTCTCCCCTGCAACGCTGCTGTTACGGCGAGATCTACAACCGTACACAAAGGCGCTCCAATCCCTGCAAATCCCATATAAATGGGGCTTCCCCACCAAACTCATCTTCTCATTCCGCAACAAACAATATGTAATCACCTCTCCTGAGAATGGTTTCAAGCTCTTCAAACAACTTCAGATCCAAGTTGCTAGTGTTCAGCAGCGCCAGCAACCTAACCCAAGCTCCTCCAAAATTACTCTGGAATGGCACAACAAAGCCAAACATTAATGGCAAGAGTTATCACCGTTCCTCTCTGCTCCTCTGATCTACAAGATCTCCGCTCTATAGAGTGTATTAACCCTTTATCCCTACAGCTCCCCTCAAGAGAGGGACAATCCTCTCTTTACCCCCACAATTATTAGTGTGCTTTGTGAACTGTGGGCACACGGGTGAAACTACGTTCTGACTAGTTTGACTACTAGAACATTAAGAATGTTTAAGGCTAACACTTTTCGAATTTGTTGTTCAGAGTTTTATTTCTGGTTTCACTATCTTATTGGTTATCTGTTGCTATATATGTATGGTTTGATCTGCATTACCCCATTTCGTACAAGTACACCTAAGCTTTTGAATCCCACTGTAACTTCCACTGCTTACCCCACAAGAAGATGGCGTTAAAAATCTCCTCTCTTAATGTTAGAGGTCTCAACTCCCCCTGTAAGAGACACGCTTTTTGGAAGGAAGTTAATAGACATAACCCACACATACTATTCGCCCAGGAGACCCACCTTTTGGACAAAGACACACATAGATGCAATAACCGCAACTTCCCCACCATATTCTTCAGCTCTTATAAAAACAAAAAAAGAGGTGTAATTATGGCCTTTCACAGGGAACTAACGGTCTCTCCAATAGAAGTAATATCAGACCCCCAGGGACGATACATAATTTTTGTGGGACATGTCAACAATCAACTTTTGACGCTAGTATCAGTGTATGCCCCTAACAATGCTCAAAAAACATTTCTCCATAAATTATGTAATAAAGTACAATCCCTGCGCCAGGGCTCTCTTCTACTAGGCGGTGACTTTAATGCCTGCTTATCCAAACTAGACTCCTCCTCCAAACATACAAAACATCTCACCTTGATTGATAAACAATTAAAATGGCATAATTTATACGACCCGTGGAGAATCTTGCACAATAATGAACGGGATTATTCCCACTGGTCAGCAGTGCACAAGACACACTCCAGGATCGATTTCTTCTTAACAGATAAACTACTTCTGCAAGAAGTCATCAGCGCTGAAATTGGCACAGCAACTTGGTCGGACCACGCCCCCATACATATTTTAATTAGGAACACAAATACCTACTCCAAGCCCTTTTTTTGGAAACTCAACACATCCTTACTGTCAGATGACTCCTTCAAAGATAAAGTGACAGCCAATATTCTCTCCTTCTTTGAACTGAATCAGGGGCCAGAGGTTGGCACCCCCATGGTCTGGGCAGCCCACAAAGCCTATATAAGAGACATTATGATAAGACAAGGAGCCTATAAAAAAAAAGAAAGATCCCAAGCATTTAACAATCTACTAGAACAAATCCAAAATAGAGAAAAATTGATTAAGCAACAACCCTCCAATGTCCTAGAGAAAGAACTCTTCTTTCTCAGGAAAGACCTCAGTAATCTTTTAAACCACCAATATGACTATCTCTTGCAGAAATGCAAGCTTAACTTTTACCATCAAAGCAATAAAGCAGGCAAATATTTAACAAACTTTATTAAACACAAACAAAGTAAGACAAGGATCTCTTCCTTGATCAACCCCATCACTAAAGAACCAGTAACTAATCCTAAATTAATAGCAGACCTCTTTAGCGAGTACTACAGTAAATTATACAACCTCAGTACTGACTCATCCTGCCCACAACCCTCAGAAAGCATAATTAACAAATTTCTAGACTCAATTAATCTGCCTAAACTGACAAACACCCAGATAGAAGACCTTAACAGACCTTTCTCAAACGAAGAAATTTTTAAAGTGATTAAATCACTGAAACGCAATAAAGCTCCAGGCCCAGATGGGTTCAGCAATGAATACTTAATAACATTTGCAGAACCGCTTACCCCATTCATATCCATTCTCTTTAATGACTTCATGACCTCAGGTAAAATCCCCCAAGAATTCCTATCTGCAAACATAACAGTTATTCCCAAACCAGGGAAAGACCAAAGGGATCCCGCCAACTTCAGACCCATATCGCTTCTAAATGCGGATATAAAATTATATGCAAAACTCCTAGCCATTCGATTAATGCAAGTCACTCCTCAGCTGCTCTCGCAAGACCAAGTAGGCTTCACAAAAGGCCGCCAGGCGCCTGACGCCACTAGACGAATGATAAACCTGATGAGCTATGCGGGATCCTGTCGCGTGCCTTCTCTGCTCCTAACTTTGGACGCGGAGAAGGCATTCGACAGGATCCATTGGCAATTTCTCAGAGCAACTCTGATCAAATTTGGTTTTCTCGGGCCTATCCTAATGGCCATTATGGCACTATATACTGCTCCATCTGCCAGGGTGAACGCGGCAGGCTTTTTATCTAAGCCATTTACTATAACAAATGGCACTAGACAGGGCTGCCCCTTGTCACCGTTGATTTTTGTTCTAATTATGGAAACATTAGCCCAAAAAATCAGAGCCAATCCCCTTATTTCCGGGATTAAGGTTAAAGACACCACTCATGTCATCAGCCTATTCGCGGACGACGTGGCTCTGCTAATTACAAACCCTGAAATTTCCCTTCCTCACCTCATTCAAGACTTAGATACCTTTTCAAAAGTCTCTCTATACAAATTGAATCACCACAAGTCCTTTATCCTAGGCCTTAACATACCTCCGGAGATTAAACATCGCCTTGCTAAGTCATTCCGGTTTCCCTGGGCAGAGGGAGCAGTAACATACTTAGGGATCAAGCTAACACAAAATGCCTCTGACCTATTTAAAGCCAACTTCATACCGTTATTAGCATCTTTAAGATCTGAATACGAATCTCTGTCTAAACATTGGCTCTCCTGGTCTGGCCGCATAGCAACATTTAAACAATTCCTGCTTCCAAAAATACTATACCTATTAAGATCCTTGATCATCCCCCTGCATAAATCCTTTTTATCTGACCTCCAGAAATGCATCCATCGCTTTATTTGGAATAGCAAAAAAGCAAGGATCCCTTTCCACACTATGGTCCTCCAGAAAAAGAAGAGAGGTATGGGTCTACCTTGCATGACGTCATATTATAATGCAGCGGTACTAGAAATGTCCAAACACTGGTGGGAACCATCATCCCCGAAACCCTGGGTCAAATTAGAACAAAATCTATTAGATCTTGATCTCAGGAACATAATCTCTGCCACTCTTCTAGGGTATACTAACACTAAAGTAATAAAATATCCTGGGATCCAAGCTACCATCAAAGCCTGGGAACATATGACTAAATTCCCCCCCGACAAAAAGATTCATTTGACACCCAAGTTGAATCTATCAGTCCTCACTCACTTTACTCATAATCTTGACCTCCGACCATGGTATGATGCGGGGATTCACACCCTAAACCAACTATTCGATGGCAACAATATCCAATCTTTTAAGATCCTTTGTAGAGACCATCACCTACCTACTACTCAATTATTTACATACCACAGGATTTACCATATACTCAACTCAAATAATATAAAAATTCCCCAGCTACCCGCCCCCATACTGAATATGCTCAATTACAAGGGCAACTTTAAGGGTGGGATTGCTGTATGGTATGACAAGCTAGTGACAGCCACTACATCTCCGCTAACAAGATATGCTAAAAGCTGGTCCCAGGACCTCAAGACAAGCATATCTACGGACCAAATAATTGCTTCTTGTTGCACCACACTTAAGTATTCCAAATGTAATGCCCACTGGGAAACAATGAGGAAAGTCTTATATAGATGGTACTTTACCCCAAGGAAAGTTGCATCCTTTGACAAAAATACATCCCCTATATGTTGGAAATGTGATGCAGACATAGGTACATACTTCCACATGTTCTGGGAATGCCCCATTGTTGCCAAATTCTGGCAGAAGATTGAAAGTCTACTCAACAGCCTACTAGGGCAACAATTCAGCCTAT
Source organism: Hyperolius riggenbachi (assembly GCF_040937935.1). NCBI lineage: Eukaryota > Metazoa > Chordata > Amphibia > Anura > Hyperoliidae > Hyperolius > Hyperolius riggenbachi. The sequence continues at coordinate 26,839,283 of NC_090648.1, forward strand.
ATCCTCAAATGGCCTTGCTACTACTCGACATAGACAAACTCCAAGTACATACACGACCGCTGGTTTGTCACACCCTACTAGAAGCCCTTCACCTAATAACCTCCAACTGGAAATCCAAGGAAGAATTCTCCCTCCCCCATCTCCTATCCCTAATTAAAAAGAACATGGACATGGAGGTCAGGATTAGAAATAGGATCTCCTCCGACAGCAATTTCTATGTCCTTCCAGGGAATTGGATCTCTTACTGTTCATTATAATTCTACTGTGGGAAAAGCTGAGATTCTAACTTTAACTAGGAAAAAGAGTACTTCTAAGATCAACCATGCATACTCTGTGTAATTAGTTATTGTCTGTTTCTTCAATAATACTAAAAGCCAAGATTGAGCAATGTTGAATAGCATGTCAATATATTGAGCAATTGTGATACATATATATCTGCCTTTTAAACAGCGTACACCTTAAGTGTACTCCCCATAAGGTACATCATAGAAAAGATGGCTGAAAAGCAACTTATACCCTCTTAGTACTTTGCAGGAACTTGAGTCCTTTCTGGAACAAACGCTGTCCTCGGTTCCTCCCCTAGGTCCATCTGATAGGACAGCTTAGGTTATCCCTTCACCTCTACCAGTACTGTCAGCCCCTTTGGAGGTTATGATTGACAGTAACCAGTAGGGTACTAGTTTCCCAAATTTCAAGATCTGACTCAGTACTTAAGACCTCATAGACTAGGTTAGATTAACCATCTATCCTTCCCTGCTACCTTTATAGGAGTAGTGTATATTATTAGTCCTGTCGGCTGACATATTTTGAACTATAAGGAGTTTGTATTTTGACTGTATTGACTGTTTTGATTGTATTTCGACTATCTCCAATACTGTCTTTTGTATTTACCTCACAAAACTCAATAAAAATTGTTTATAATGAAAAAAGGAACCAGGAAGAGCTGGCCCGACATCTGGCCCGGGTGTTGCCGGTAACAGGGGCCGGCGGAGGCATACGTAGAGGAGCCTGGAGGACGCCGGGGAACCTCGCCACCTGCGGTGGGCTGGAAAAAGCTCCAGGTAAGTGTAATCTTTTAATTTTTAGCACTGTTTAGGGTCCCTTTAAGTATACAAAAGTGGAAAACCGATCTGAAAAACGCTAGATCAGAGCGGTTTTCCAGGCATTTTTGATACAGTAGCTGTTCAGTAACAGCTTTACTGTAACAATATATGAAATCTGCTACATTAAAGCGCTCCAAAAAATGCTAGGCATGTTTAGAAAATCTCTCTAAGGGCCCTATTCACACGAGAGCATTTTGCCGGCGGTTTCGGCAAACTGTTCAAGCACTAGCAGTTTTGAAAGTGCTATAATACCTAGTGTTGGGCGAACAGTGTTCGCCACTGTTCGGGTTCTGCAGAACATCACCCTGTTCGGGTGATGTTCGAGTTCGGCCGAACACCTGATGGTGTTCGGCCTTTTAAGTTCGGGTTCGCCCCGAACTACTGAATGGCCGCCAAACAGGGCCGAACAGGGCCCCTGTTCGGCCGAACAGGGCCCTGTTCGTCCGAACATGCCGCAATACGGCCCCCCTATGGGGTCGCAGGCATAAGGGGGGAGCATGCCCCGATCGCGGGGGGGGGGGGGTCGGAAATTCCCCCCACCCCCTCCGCTAGCGCTCCCCCCTCTGCCCGCTTCCCCATAAAAAAAGTTTAAGGCAAGTTAAATAGTACTTGGTGGCTGGCCTGGCACTGGCAGTGGAGTGAGGAGGAGGAGGAGTCCGAGTAGCAGAGTGACGCGTTGAGGCCGGGCAGCGGGCGGTTCAGCGGTAGTACCCTTGTGGTACTTCCGCCCTTTCTCTGACCTCACGTCCTCTACGTGATGACGCATACGAGGGTACGCGTGACGCGTACCCTCGTATGCAGAGGACGTGAGGTCAGAGAAAGGGCGGAAGTACCACAAGGGTACTACCGCTGAACCGCCCGCTGCCCGGCCTCAACGCGTCACTCTGCTACTCGGACTCCTCCTCCTCCTCACTCCACTGCCAGTGCCAGGCCAGCCACCAAGTACTATTTAACTTGCCTTAAACTTTTTTTATGGGGAAGCGGGCAGAGGGGGGAGCGCTAGCGGAGGGGGTGGGGGGAATTTCCGCCCCCCCCCCCCGCGATCAGGGCATGCTCCCCCCTTATGCCTGCGACCCCATAGGGCCCCCAAAATGGGCATGTTCGGGGGTCCCATTGACTTCCATTGAGTTCGGCGTTCGGGCCGAACATGCCGAACATCTGGCCCATGTTCGGCCTGTTCGGCCCGAACCCGAACATCCAGGTGTTCGCCCAACACTAATAATACCCTATGGGCCCGATCTTACACAAATGTGTAGCCTGTACCATTTTCAGGTGATTTCCCACCAATCGCGTTTCAGTGCTATAGAAGCGCTTAACGCGGTCGCAGAAAAATCGCTGCAGTGTCCAGTGATTTTTCCGTGTGAAATCGCGGAAAAATCATTACCGCAAAACACCAGCGGCAATCGCTGGTGTTTTGCGCTTTCAAGTGTGAATGGGGCCTCAACATGCCTAGAATCGCTCTGAAATCTGCTTCAAAAACCTCTAGCATTAGCAGATCTGAAGGAGGCTTTTGGTGTGCACTGGGCCTAAGGGCCCATTCACACTTAGAAAGGCAAAACGCCGGCGATCTTTGCCAGCGTTTTGCGGGAGTGATTTTTCCGCGTGATTTCACACAGAAAAATCACTGGACAGTGCAGCGATTTCTCCGCGATCGCATTTTGCGCTTCTATAGTACTGAAACGCAATCGCCGGGAAATAGCCTGAAAATGGTGCAGGCAACATGTTTGCGTTTTGCGATTTTGGGCGATTTGCGGCGATTACCGCAAATTGCCCAAGTAAGAATGGGCCCATAGGTTTTTATTACACTAGCACTTTCAAAAACGCTAGTGTTTGAGTGTTTTGCCAAAATTGCCGGCAAAACGCTCAAGTGTGAATGGGTCCTCAGAAATCCTTTAAACAGTGCAGTATACACCAGTGAGAATATCTAATTAGTAAACTCTGTGTCTCACTAGTAACCTCTAGTGGTATTTAAAAGTCATAGCAATTATTTTATAAGCATAGTTTTATTTCTGAAGAGATTATTTTATATAGCACCAACTTATTCTGTAATGCACAGACAATAGATACTTGAGCAGCAACCAGCAAAACACATTCAAATAAATACAATTCATGTGTAGTTTAGGACATCCTTTATGAAACATTTTTGATATGATAAAAACAAAATACACCTAAAAGGTCCATAACATCATGTCCTGCGTGCACGAAATAGAGGCTCAATGAAAAATAGGCCAATATACATCTAAATAATAGACACTGTTATGAATTGGGCACCAAATATAAGGCAAAAATATTTTACAATCAGAATAATCTTTATTGGCCAAGTATGCCGTAATTTACAGTGGTACATTTACTACAGCTAAACCTAACCCTACTCTCACAGAACCTTCCCCCCTCCAACACCTAACCTTAAAACCCCCTTCCTGAGGCCTAAACCTTAACCCCCCCCCCTTCCTGACACCTAACCCTAAACCCCCATTCCTGAAACACAAACCTTAACCTAATGCTTAGCCTTAAAACCCCCTTCCTGCTGCCTAACCTTAAAACCCCTCTTTCTGATGCCGAACCTTATCAAATGCAGGGGATCACTTGAATGAGAGTATAAAGAGGAGACTGGACAGAACAGTGATTGGATAATTGGTGGAAGGAAGACCACATTTCTGTTTAACACCTTATGTAATTGTTGAGTACAGCACGCATATCCTTGTTTCTCAGACTGTATATGATGGGGCTGAACATCAGAGTTATTATAATAGCTATCATTGATATCATTTTATTTATGACTATTGGGTGTCCGCTTACTGGTATACTATAATTAATTAGCAAGGTTCCATAAAACAGGCCCACCACGGTTAGATGAGTACTACAAGTGGAGAAGGCTTTCTTCCTCCCGAGGATTGACTTCATTCTAAGTATAGCTGCAAAAATAACCACATAACTTACAACGACTGAAGCAAATGGTATGACAATGATAGGGAATGATAGGACCAACATGTTAATTTGCATAGCTGATGTGTCGGAACAAGCAAGATCTACCAGAGGAGCCAGGTCACAGAAGAAATGGTTGATAGTATTTTGTTCACAGAACTTGAGTTTGACCAGAAAGCCTAACGTGATCATTGCCAGTAGGACACTTATCATCCAACATAGGATAGTAAATAGATATTGGAGTCTGAGGCCCATGATTGTTTTATAATGCAGAGGTTTGCATATGGCTAAATATCGGTCATAGGACATTACTGCCAGGAGATAACATTCACAGTTGCCTGATGTACTACATAGAAAACTCTGAGTAATGCAACCAGCAATGGAGATAGTCATTCCATCCTTCCATAGAACACATAGCATAACCGGGACAATTAGAGTCACCAGGCAAAGTTCCGAAAATAGGAAGTTCTTAAGGAAGAAGTACATGGGGGAATGAAGACTTTCTCTTGTTGATGCTAATACGATGATCACACTATCGAGGAACATGGTAGTGGTATATGCTACAAGAACAAGAATGAAGAGAAAAATATTGAGTTCACCAAGTTCAGGGAAGCCTATGAAGAATAGTTCAGTAGCTTTAGTCATATTTTTAATATGCATGGTGGAAATAAGAAACTCTCAAGAAATTGTGTAGATTTTCTCTGCTTGACACCATACTACAAATATCGAGAAGAATCATCAAATCATACACTGGAAATATAAGGAAAAAAAAAGACTTACAAACATACTAAGCAATGGTGAGTAAAAATAAAATGTTTTGCTTTGCCTATACTTCAAGAAGGTGCCATTACAGTACTTTTGTTATACCTTTGGTAGTTAACAAGGGGAAAGTGGCTCGCTTTAAGGACTAGGGGACTGTAGGTGGGATTTTTGGGTACTGGTTGAAGGTATGATTGGTCTTAAAGATCTCAGAGCACTCTCCATTGGGGGCCTCCTCTGGTTTGCTACTTATTGTAATGTCTGCGGAATCATTTTCGCGGTCAGCGCACAAGATGAGCACTGACACAATGAAAACCTTCCACAAGCGTATAATTAAGTGAACCCAGGCTAGGTGCAATACACCAGCAGAGGGCAATTCCCACCGGCAGATGGTGCTGTGGAGTGCAGATGAGCACAGCCTCTGTACAGCCACAAATGCCAGATGAGAATTGTACAGAACTAAGACAATGCGGGGCAGAACAGCCCTAAACCATGAAGGGATGACCAGCCAAGGACTCTGGGAAAACATAGGTTTTATACTGCCAGCCTACAAAGGAGGCAGCTAGGTGATTTGCATAACCAATGTATGCAAATTCCTCAGCAGCAGAGCAGATCAGAAACTTGCAAAGGAAAGACAGGTCTCTCTTCCAGAGACCTGCAGCCCACAGACTAGAGGAATGGTCAAACAGCTGTCTGCCTGTGCAGCCAGGTGAGCGGATCATTACAGTACCCCCCCCCCCCCCCCTCTAGGGACGGATTCCAGATGTCTCTCAAAACTGGTATTTCCACAAAACTCTAACTGAAGACTCATTAAGGTCAGGACAGCCCGACAAGGCCAAATTCCAGAGTCAGTCCACCCGAAACCGACCTTATCGGAAGCAGAAGCCACCGAAACATGCCCATCAGTACTACCAGTCTCAGAATAACACCCATCAGGACTGTGAACGCCAGAGAAGAAGGCTTCGACACCCTCCAGACAATACCCACCACCTTCCAGGGAGCGTCCGAAAATACCAAACCTGCCACAATACCTGTTCGAAGTGTCCCTTTCAACACAAAAGCCACTGTTGATCTTATCCAGGGTACCAAGCAAAATTTCTCCCGGAATCTCCTAGAACCCTTTGAAGCTCCACAGAGATCCCAAGAGGTCATAACGCTCACCAGGCTCACATGGAGAACTACCAAGAACCCCTATGGAACCTATGATTATTCTGGATTCAAAATTACCAGGACACCCATCAAGATCAGGACTTTCAGGGACCACTTCTGGGCATGCAAGTAGACAGGCAATATCAGAGCATGTCTCCACCGAGGAAGCATCTGAGCATGCTGGTAACCGAGGCACACTTGGGCTTTCTGGGTCACAGAGCACATTGGGGTACACCAGCACAGGAGAAACCTCAGGACATGTTGGGGAACTGCCAACCTCAGAGTCCAACATGACAAGACCAAAACCAGGACCGGGCAGAAAATCATCACGAGTAGAGGTCACAGGTACTGGTCTTTCAAAATTACACTCGGACCTAAATTCAGTATTTTCTGTGACTGTAATATCATCATTGACTACACATGAGTGAAGCTCCACAAGAGCTGCAAAGGTAGTCAGCACAAGAGCAATGCCTACCGAAGTGGGCAAAACCTCAGACGGATCTGGGGGGCAGGAGGCATCTCCTAGAAGTTCTGCACCCTTTAGGAGGGACTTGGAACCCTCCTAAACATCAACCAAGACCTCAGAAATGTCATTTTCTAAGATTTCTATGAAGGATTCTGAACTATCCATGTTACAGGGCTGAACATTAAATACCTCCTGCAGGCAGGGCAGATGTCCCAGGAATGGTTCCACCATAGACTGAGACTGAATTTCATCATCAAGACAAAGAGACACAGGAATATGCAGTGAAATTAGCTCTGACTCTCTGAGTTTCGTTTCACTGCAGGCAGATTTTATACAAGGCAACACTGACCCATCCAGAGTACAGGGTGGACTCAGAGGACCCCTCTCTGGACACAGCAAAGATGCTTCAGTGTCAGATTCGTAAAACCAAAGTGCTGTCTCACTCTTAGACTTGGCTAACGATGTCGAATCCGAGGAGACAGAACGCAAAATTTGCAAATCCACGATCGCTTTAGGTTGCGAAACTGACGCTTCTGAAGCGCAAGCCTCCGCAATCTGTGGAGCGGACTGCAAGGTGTTAAAAGGGTTACTTTTGAGGCTGCATGGTTTAGGAGTTTTCTTCATAACAGGATTATGAGAAACACAGGCATCAAATCGCACAGACTCAAACTCCAAACAAACAGAAGAGGATTTATCAGAATTCACACAGGTGTCCACAAACGAGGCACACCCATTCATTTCAGGTCGCACAGTGCTTAAACTCACTTGCTTTACCCCAGAAAGACAAGAATAATCATGTGACAATGGTGTCTCTTTATTGGAAGTAATTGGTTGGTGTGTGTGCAATTCATCCAAAATAATCTGCCACACACAAATCACCGGATCCACAAAACACTCGTCACACTCATTAGAATCAATCAAATCGTACATAGAATCGAGACAATCATTCAGAACATCTTCGCTTTTTGCGATGTAAAAATCGCAAATGGGGGGGCATGACCAAGATGGCGGAGTGAACAGACGTGCCTTCTCAGCCTCTGCTGTGCAATCCGCCCTAACCTATCCTAAATGGCTTGTATTTCTCTCAAAAATACCAGTCCTGGATCGCCAGGAGCTCCCGGAGGGCCCCCGTATGACCCGGAGCATGTTTGCAAAAGAGGCGGACATTGCAGCCACTCCGGCCTTGCCACGCGGCTCAGTGACTTAGCAAGCGGCCATTACCAAGAAACGCAGTAAGGACGTGCAGACAATGGCGGAGAGAGAGCCAGAGAATCAGGCCACCCTGCTGGACGTGCTAACAAAGCTGGATGCTAAGTTATCCGCAAAAATAAATGAAGTCCACGTAGACACTGGACTGATCCGCTAAGACCTAGTCAAGATCCGTAGCAGACTAGCGGAGGTGGAGGACCGATCATCTGCGAACGAACGGGCGGTTGCTACTAACACTACCGACATCCAGTCCCTCGTGTGGAGGGTGAAGTGGCTTGAGAATAGAGCGGAGGACTCAGAGAACCGCTGCAGATGGAACAACCTGCGCATAGTGGGCCTGCCGGAGGGAGCAGAAGGTACCGACGCCATTACTTTTACTGAGGCCCTACTCCGGAAGCTGCTCCCGGAGGCTGAATTCTCACCGCAGTTTGTGGTCGAACGAGCCCACCGCCTCCAGGCCAGGAAACCCCCGCCGGGCAACCGGCCGAGGGCCTTCATCCTTAGGCTACTCAATTTCCGCGACCGGGATCTTGTACTCCGTGAGGCCCGTCGAGTGGGAGAGCTGCCATACGAGAACGGGAAACTCCTAATCTTCCCAGATTTCACTGCAGAGACACAAAAACTCCACCAATCCTTTGATGCAGTCAGAAAGCGGCTAAGAGATAAGGGGATCAAATATGCTACCTTATTCCCAGCTAAACTGAGAGTTGAAGACGGAGAAACCGTTCGGCTCTTTGATACGCCGGAGGAAGCTGCCACGTGGATCGAGGCCCTACCAGACTGACTTCTGCCTACTCAAGTATGTATTTCCTACAAATTGGGACAGCAGCGTTTGCCCTATCTAAGTTGTGGAGTACTTACTCTTTTCCATAGTGACTCTGGTCCCTAATAGCTGGACTAATGGCCTGAATCCTGTGGGGGCATAACGCCCCATTGGCCCCATTGTATCTTACTGTACTACTTCCTCAATGGCGGGACGCTCCATGTTCATCTTCCTACCGAAGACCTTTTATCTTCACGCCACACTCCGATTGGGTGCAAACATGGGCTGTCTGCCTAGTTGACCGGTAGTGTTGGGCGAACATCTAGATGTTCGGGTTCGGGCCGAACAGGCCGAACATGGCCGCGATGTTCGGGTGTTCGACCCGAACTCCGAACATAATGGAAGTCAATGGGGACCCGAACTTTTGTGGTTTGTAAAGCCTCCTTACATGCTACATACCCCAAATTTACAGGGTATGTGCACCTTGGGAGTGGGTACAAGAGGAAAAAAAAATTTAGCAAAAAGAGCTTATAGTTTTTGAGAAAATCGATTTTAAAGTTTCAAAGGGAAAACTGTCTTTTAAATGCGGGAAATGTCTGTTTTCTTTGCACAGGTAACATGCTTTTTGTCGGCATGCAGTCATAAATGTAATACATATAAGAGGTTCCAGGAAAAGGGACCGGTAATGCTAACCCAGCAGCAGCACACGTGATGGAACAGGAGGAGGGTGGCGCAGGAGGAGAAGGCCACGCTTTGAGACACAACAACCCAGGCCTTGCATGAGGACAAGAAGCGTGCGGATAGCATGCTTTGTACCACCATGCAGTCATAAATGTAATAAAGATAAGTGGTTCAATAAACAGGGACCACGCGGCAACGCTAACCCAGCAGCAGCACACGTGATGGAACAGGAGGAGGCGCAGGAGGAGAAGGCCACGCTTTGTGAGACACAACAACCCAGGCCTTGCATGAGGACAAAAAGCGTGCGGATAGCATGCTTTGTACCGCCATGTAGTCATAAATGTAATAAAGATAAGAGGTTCAATAAACAGGGACCACGCGGCAACGCTAACCCAGCAGCAGCAGCAGCAGCAGCACACGTGATGGAACAGGAGGAGGCGCAGGAGGAGAAGGCCACGCTTTGTGAGACACAACAACCCAGGCCTTGCATGAGGACAAAAAGCGTGCGGATAGCATGCTTTGTACCGCCATGTAGTCATAAATGTAATAAAGATAAGAGGTTCAATAAACAGGGACCACGCGGCAACGGTAACCCAGCAGCAGCAGCAGCAGCAGCAGCACACGTGATGGAACAGGAGGAGGCGCAGGAGGAGAAGGCCACGCTTTGTGAGACACAACAACCCAGGCCTTGCATGAGGACAAAAAGCGTGCGGATAGCATGCTTTGTACCGCCATGTAGTCATAAATGTAATAAAGATAAGAGGTTCCATAAACAGGGACCACGCGGCAACGGTAACCCAGCAGCAGCAGCAGCAGCAGCAGCACACGTGATGGAACAGGAGGAGGCGCAGGAGGAGAAGGCCACGCTTTGTGAGACACAACAACCCAGGCCTTGCATGAGGACAAAAAGCGTGCGGATAGCATGCTTTGTACCGCCATGTAGTCATAAATGTAATAAAGATAAGAGGTTCCATAAACAGGGACCGGCAACGGTAACCCAGCAGCAGCAGCAGCAGCAGCAGCAGCAGCACACGTGATGGAACAGGAGGAGGCGCAGGAGGAGAAGGCCACGCTTTGTGAGACACAACAACCCAGGCCTTGCATGAGGACAAAAAGCGTGCGGATATAGCAGCAATGCTTTTTGCCGCCATGCAGTCATAAATGTAATACAGATGAGAGGTTCAATAAACAGGGACCGGAAACGCTAAACCATCCCAGATGTTCATCGGTCATGTTACTTGGTTGGGGTCCAGGAGTGTTGCGTAGTCGTTTCCAATCCAGGATTGATTCATTTTAATTTGAGTCAGACGGTCTGCATTTTCTGTGGAGAGGCGGATACGCCGATCTGTGATGATGCCTCCGGCAGCACTGAAACAGCGTTCCGACATAACGCTGGCTGCCGGGCAAGCCAGCACCTCTATTGCGTACATTGCCAGTTCGTGCCAGGTGTCTAGCTTCATGCCCGGTTTCAGGTCCAGCGGTGCCAGCCACAAATCCGTCTGTTCCTTTATTCCCCTCCAAATTTCCTCCCCTGTGTGCTGCTTATCCCCAAGGCAGATCAGCTTCAGCAACGCTTGCTGACGCATGCCAACAGCTGTGCTGCACTGCTTCCACGATCCTACTGCTGCTGGTGCTGGGTTAGCATTTCCGGATGAGGTACAGCTTTGAGATGCGTTGGAGGAGAAGGAGTCAGAGAGGTAGGTGCTGCTGTTGTTATCCAGCTGTTTGCGGCGTGGGCAACACCCGCGCCGTAGCAGGTGAGGAATCGCTGCCAGGCTCCACAAGGTTCACCCAGTGCGCGGTAAGGGAGATGTATCGACCCTGGCCGAACGCACTCGTCCAGGTGTCAGTGGTGAGGTGAACCTTGCAGGCAACGGCATTCTTCAAGCTTCGGGTTATTTAGCTGACCACGTGCTCATGCAACTCAGGCACTGCAGAGCGCGCAAAGTGGTAGCGGCTGGGAACAACGTAACGTGGGATGGCCACTGACATCATGCCCTTGAAGCTGTTTGTCTCCACCACTCGATATGGCAGCATTTCGCAGGCCAGAAGCTTGGCTATGCTGGCTGGCTGTTACTGCCACGGCCCGGGGGTCATTTGCTGGCAATTTCCTCTTGTGCTCAAACATCTCAGAGACAGACAACTCAACCGTAGCGCTGCACACCGAAGGGCTGTTGGTTGTTGTGTTTGATGAACACTGGGAGACCTCAAGAGCACTAGTCCGGAAAGTGACAGTGTCAGCATCGTCTGATGTTTGTGAATGTTGTGAACCACGCAATGGCTGGGCTACTGCTGCTGCTGAGGCGGGTCTGGTGGTGAGTCTGGTGAACCCAAGGGAGGCAGTGTTGCTGGTGGTACCCTGTCCTGCCGCGTTTGCCCACAGAGTGGGATGTTTGGATAGAATGTGGCGGCTCATGCTGGTGGTGGAGAGGTTGTTAATACTTTTCCCCCTGCTCAGGCGGGTCTTGCACACCTTGCAAATCGCCATGGTAACATCCTCAGTGCAGTCTTCAAAGAAAGCCCAGACTTTAACTGGCTGAGGACTCGGACCTCGTGCGTGATGTGCTGGTGCTGCTTAACCCACTGCTGGACGCTTGAGAGGTCATCCAAGTAATTATCTGGTCCTGTTCTTTTGGATCTGTGAGGGTTGTTGTCCTGGACAACATGGGCAGTATTGAGTGGGTTTTCTTGGGTGCTCCCCTGTGGCCTGTACGTGAACCGTCAGGGGAAACACCTCTTCCCTTGCCCCTCCCTCTTTCACCGGATTTCTTCCTCATTTCACTTATCCTTAAAGTACACGCTGACTGGCAGCAGTACAGTGGCAGTACAGAAATGCTATACAGTGGTGGGTGAGCGGTGTACCACTATTGTCAGCAGTGACACAGAGCACAATGCTATACAGTGGCGGGTGAGCGGTGTACTACTGTTCCCAGCAGACACAGAGTGGAAGTAAACACAATGCTATATAGTGTGGCTGAGCCGTGTACACAGAGTGGCATTAAACACAATGCTATATAGTCTGCTATATAGTCACCCCGAACAGGGTGATGTTCTGCAGAACCCGAACAGTGGCAAACACTGTTCGCCCAACACTACTGGGAGGGAACGCAGATTTTAGTACCTAAACACACGATACAACATGTTTTCCGGGGTCGGACTCTGAGGCACATACAGATGGTCCCGATCATCATCCTCATCATACAACTCTTCTCCTGAGTCTGACCCACCCACCACCTCTGCCACCCCAACATCCCCAGACACAGACCCCTCATCGTCCTCAACATTAACTTGGGATGCTGGCCTGAGCCAGACCTCCTCCTCCACATCAGGCCCCATCATCTCCTCAATGGCAGCCCTCATTAATCGCTCTGGCGACGGACTGATGGACACAACGTTCTCCTCCGGGGAGGGCTGCTGCTGACCACTGGCTGCTGGGGTGGATGTTATAGCTTGCGTGGGGCGTTGGCTGTTGCTGTTGTTGGGAGTGCTGCTCACAGCGGAGGTCTCTGGGGAACTCATGTTGAGCTCATATAGTGGTTGACGGTGAGTGGAGTATTACTGATCCCAGCAATATACACACTGACTGGCAGAGTACGCAATGCTATATAGTGTGGCTGAGCGGTGTACACAGAGTGGCAGTAAACACAATGCTATATAGTCTGGCTGAGCGAGCGGTGTACTACTGTTCCCAGCAGAATCAGAGTGGCAGTAAACAATGGTATATAGTCTGGCTGAGCGGTGTACACAGAGTGTCAGTAAACAATGGTATATAGTCTGGCTGAGCGAGCGGTGTACTACTGTTCCCAGCAGAATCAGAGTGGCAGTAAACAATGGTATATAGTCTGGCTGAGCGGTGTACACAGAGTGTCAGTAAACAATGGTATATAGTCTGGCTGAGCGGTGTACACACAATGCTATATAGTCTGCTATATAGTGTCAGTAAACAATGGTATATAGTCTGGCTGAGCGAGCGGTGTACTACTGTTCCCAGCAGAATCAGAGTGGCAGTAAACAATGGTATATAGTCTGGCTGAGCGGTGTACACAGAGTGTCAGTAAACAATGGTATATAGTCTGGCTGAGCGAGCGGTGTACTACTGTTCCCAGCAGAATCAGAGTGGCAGTAAACAATGGTATATAGTCTGGCTGAGCGGTGTACACAGAGTGTCAGTAAACAATGGTATATAGTCTGGCTGAGCGAGCGGTGTACTACTGTTCCCAGCAGAATCAGAGTGGCAGTAAACAATGGTATATAGTCTGGCTGAGCGGTGTACACAGAGTGTCAGTAAACAATGGTATATAGTCTGGCTGAGCGGTGTACACACAATGCTATATAGTCTGCTATATAGTGTCAGTAAACAATGGTATATAGTCTGGCTGAGCGAGCGGTGTACTACTGTTCCCAGCAGAATCAGAGTGGCAGTAAACAATGGTATATAGTCTGGCTGAGCGGTGTACACAGAGTTTCAGTAAACAATGGTATATAGTCTGGCTGAGCGGTGTACACAGAGTGTCAGTAAACAATGGTATATAGTCTGGCTGAGCGGTGTACACAGAGTGGCAGTAAACACAATGCTATATAGTCTGGCTGAGCGAGCGGTGTACTACTGTTCCCAGCAGAATCAGAGTGACAGTAAACAATGGTATATAGTCTGGCTGAGCGGTGTACACAGAGTGTCAGTAAACAATGGTATATAGTCTGGCTGAGCGGTGTACACAGAGTGTCAGTAAACAATGGTATATAGTCTGGCTGAGCGGTGTACACAGAGTGGCAGTAAACACAATGCTATATACTCTGGCTGAGCGAGCGGTGTACTACTGTTCCCAGCAGACACAGAACAGTGAACAGAATGCTATATAGTGTGGCTGAGCGAGCGGTGTACCACTATTCCCAGCAGACACAGAACAGTGAACAGAATGCTATATAGTGTGGCTGAGCGGGCGGTGTACCACTATTCCCAGCAGACACAGAACAGTGAACAGAATGCTATATAGTGTGGATGAGCGAGCGGTGTACCACTATTCCCAGCAGACACAGAACAGTAAACAGAATGCTATATAGTGTGGCTGAGCGAGCGGTGTACCACTATTCCCAGCAGACACAGAACAGTGAACAGAATGCTATATAGTGTGGCTGAGCGAGCGGTGTACCACTATTCCCAGCAGACACAGAACAGTGCACAGAATGCTATATAGTGTGGCTGAGCGAGCGGTGTACCACTATTCCCAGCAGACACAGAACAGTAAACAGAATGCTATATAGTGTGGCTGAGCGAGCGGTGTACCACTATTCCCAGCAGACACAGAACAGTAAACAGAATGCTATATAGTGTGGCTGAGCGAGCGGTGTACCACTATTCCAAGCAGACACAGAACAGTGAACAGAATGCTATATAGTGTGGCTGAGCGAGCGGTGTACCACTATTCCCAGCAGACACAGAGTGGCAGTAAACAGAATGCTATATAGTGTGGCTGAGCGAGGTACACAGAGTGGCAGTAAACAGAATGCTATATAGTGTGGCTGAGCAAGCGGTGTACTACTATTCCCAGCAGACACAGAGTGGCAGTAAACAGAATGCTATATAGTGTGGCTGAGCGAGGTACACAGAGTGGCAGTAAACAGAATGCTATATAGTGTGGCTGAGCAAGCGGTGTACTACTGTTCCCAGCAGAATCAGAGTGGCAGTAAACAATGGTATATAGTCTGGCTGAGCGGTGTACACAGAGTGTCAGTAAACAATGGTATATAGTCTGGCTGAGCGGTGTACACACAATGCTATATAGTCTGCTATATAGTGTCAGTAAACAATGGTATATAGTCTGGCTGAGCGAGCGGTGTACTACTGTTCCCAGCAGAATCAGAGTGGCAGTAAACAATGGTATATAGTCTGGCTGAGCGGTGTACACAGAGTTTCAGTAAACAATGGTATATAGTCTGGCTGAGCGGTGTACACAGAGTGTCAGTAAACAATGGTATATAGTCTGGCTGAGCGGTGTACACAGAGTGGCAGTAAACACAATGCTATATAGTCTGGCTGAGCGAGCGGTGTACTACTGTTCCCAGCAGAATCAGAGTGGCAGTAAACAATGGTATATAGTCTGGCTGAGCGGTGTACACAGAGTGTCAGTAAACAATGGTATATAGTCTGGCTGAGCGGTGTACACAGAGTGTCAGTAAACAATGGTATATAGTCTGGCTGAGCGGTGTACACAGAGTGGCAGTAAACACAATGCTATATACTCTGGCTGAGCGAGCGGTGTACTACTGTTCCCAGCAGACACAGAACAGTGAACAGAATGCTATATAGTGTGGCTGAGCGAGCGGTGTACCACTATTCCCAGCAGACACAGAACAGTGAACAGAATGCTATATAGTGTGGCTGAGCGGGCGGTGTACCACTATTCCCAGCAGACACAGAACAGTGAACAGAATGCTATATAGTGTGGATGAGCGAGCGGTGTACCACTATTCCCAGCAGACACAGAACAGTAAACAGAATGCTATATAGTGTGGCTGAGCGAGCGGTGTACCACTATTCCCAGCAGACACAGAACAGTGAACAGAATGCTATATAGTGTGGCTGAGCGAGCGGTGTACCACTATTCCCAGCAGACACAGAACAGTGCACAGAATGCTATATAGTGTGGCTGAGCGAGCGGTGTACCACTATTCCCAGCAGACACAGAACAGTAAACAGAATGCTATATAGTGTGGCTGAGCGAGCGGTGTACCACTATTCCCAGCAGACACAGAACAGTAAACAGAATGCTATATAGTGTGGCTGAGCGAGCGGTGTACCACTATTCCAAGCAGACACAGAACAGTGAACAGAATGCTATATAGTGTGGCTGAGCGAGCGGTGTACCACTATTCCCAGCAGACACAGAGTGGCAGTAAACAGAATGCTATATAGTGTGGCTGAGCGAGGTACACAGAGTGGCAGTAAACAGAATGCTATATAGTGTGGCTGAGCAAGCGGTGTACTACTATTCCCAGCAGACACAGAGTGGCAGTAAACAGAATGCTATATAGTGTGGCTGAGCGAGGTACACAGAGTGGCAGTAAACAGAATGCTATATAGTGTGGCTGAGCAAGCGGTGTACTACTGTTCCCAGCAGTGACACAATGACAGGGGGGACCCTGGCTAGCGTGGCTGGAGCGCGAACTACCCTGCCTGCCTACCCAAAGCTAAACCCACAGACAAATGGCGGAGATATGACGTGGTTCGGGTATTTATTTACCCGAACCACGTGACCGTTCGGCCAATCAGAGCGCGTTCGGGTCCGAACCACGTGACCCGTTCGGCCAATCACAGCGCTAGCCGAACGTTCGGGGAACGTTCGGCCATGCGCTCTTAGTTCGGCCATATGGCCGAACGGTTTGGCCGAGCACCGTCAGGTGTTCGGCCGAACTCGAACATCACCCGAACAGGGTGATGTTCTGCAGAACCCGAACAGTGGCGAACACTGTTCGCCCAACACTATTGACCGGCTTCGGGGGGCCCTCTGAGGCCTGTGCCTTCGGAGCTCTTGATACTGTAATGTTTAAGCCATTTGCTATCTTATTGTTCATATAACACACCTTCTGCTGATGTGAGCTCTACTTCTGTCATGTTAATGGTATGTTGGGGTTATGGGATTAACCACCCTGGCGTTCTATTAAGATCGCCAGGGCGGCTGCATGAGGGTTTTTTTTAAATTAAAAAAAAACTATTTCATGCAGCCAACTGAAAGTTGGCTGCATGAAAGCCCACTAGATGGCGCTCCGGAGGCGTTCTTCTGATCGCCTCCGGCGGCCAAAAGTAACACGGAAGGCCGCAATGAGCAGCCTTCCGTGTTTGGCTTCTCCTGTCGCCATGGCGACGAGCAGAGTGACGTCATGGACGTCAGCCGACGTTCTGACGTCAGCCGCCTCCGATCCAGCCCTTAGCGCTGGCCGGAACTATTTGTTCCGGCTGCGCAGGGCTCAGGCGGCTGGGGGGACCCTCTTTCGCCGCTGCTCGCGGCGGATTGCCGCAGAGCGGCGGCGATCGGGCAGCACACGCGGCTGGCAAAGTGCCGGCTGCGTGTGCTGCTCTTTATTTCATGAAAATCGGCCCAGCAGGGCCTGAGCGGCACCCTCTGGCGGTAATGGACGAGCTGAGCTCGTCCATACCGCTAAGGTGGTTAAGTATTCTCATTGTTGGGGGGGAATACAGGGAGGGTTAGGGTGGGGGATTTTTGAGGGAAGGATAATTGCTTTGGTGTGCATTGCATTGACTATGAATGAATTGCTATGGGGGTTGGTTTCGCAATCCCAATTTTTATACTATAAAGATGGCCACAGACACTAAGTCTATTTCTATCATTACGTGGAACGTCAGAGGACTCAACAATAAGATCAAACGCTCCCTTGTTCTCAATTATTTGAAACAACAAAAAGCCCATATCTGTCTCCTACAGGAGACTCATTTACAGGTAGGCCGTACGCTTGCTGTTAAAAAACCCTGGGTAGCAGCACACTACCACGCTACCTTCTCCTCTTATTCTAGAGGTGTCTGCGTGTTGGTCCATAAACAACTGGTATATGAATTTATATCACTGAAACTTGACCCCCATGGCAGATACGTGGTATTACATGCAAAATTTAACTCTGTTGAATATGTTGTGGTCGGTGTGTATCTCCCCCCTCCCGCGGAAATTCAGCTCCTCTACGACTTGGTACTACTCACAACCCAATTCCCGTCTGCCCATGTAGTAATTGCCGGAGATCTGAATTTTACAATAGCACCCTCTGATAGAGTTCCGCCATCCCTGAGACATTCGTCCGAACTACGTATATGGGCTGAAGCCTTTGACCTCACCGATGTCTGGAGGTGGAAGTACCCGGACACGCAGGGCTTTACCTGCCAGTCCTCAACCTACCACTCTATGTCTAGACTAGACCATTTTTTTGTCTCTCGAGGGACCCTCTCGTCGGTGATAGCGTTTGACCGCCTCCCATAGGCCATATCGGACCATGCACCCCTTAAATTAACGTTGTCCACGGGGGGAGTTAGGTCTCTGACTGCTTGGAGGCTATCTGCGTATTGGCTGAAGGATGCGGATGTTCAGGGGGAAATACACACTGACCTACTCGAATACTGGAGTACCAATACTGGGTCCTGTTCTGCTGATATGGTGTGGGACGCTTCCAAAGCTTATATACGGGGCGCCTTTAGATCCACCATTAAAAAGGTGAGGGATACACGTAAATTGTCCTTAGTTCAAGCAGAGGACCTTGCTAGAGCCAAAGAAGTGGAATTTTGTTCCACCCATTCTTCAATGGAAAGCTGCCCAAATCAAAGTTAATCTCCTTGAGGTCGACCTTACTAAAAAGTTCCTGCTAAGACAAACACACCGCATATTTGAGCAGGGAGAGAAGTGTGGTTCCCTACTAGCTTGGCTCGCCAAGGATCACACTAACAAAGCCAGTGTACCCCTTATCCTTGACAGGACAGGTACTCTTCACACCTCACCACCTGACATTAACCGTGACTTCAGAGATTATTATCAAGACCTTTACTCCTCTAAAGTAACCTATACGCTAGACCCTCTTTAGGAGTTTCTTGAGGGGATCTCCTTGCCACGAATGGAAGCGGAACAGGCCGAGCTCTTAGACACTGATATAACTGCAGAGGAAGTTGAATTGGCCATTGCCAGTATGCAGTCGGGGAAGATGCCGGGTCTGGATGGCATCCCAGTAGAATACTATAAAATATATAAATAGGATCTCAGCTCTCAGCTGGCTGATCTCTTTAATTACATGCAGACCCATCGCCTCATCCCACACTCCATGAGAACTGCTCTTATTGTGGTGATCCCCAAGAAAGACAGAGACCCCAAGTGCTGCGCTTCCTATCGACCAATCTCCCTACTGAATGTAGACATTAAAATTCTTGCCAAAATATTAGCCAGGAGACTGGCCCGGGTTGTTGAGGTTCTTATCCATCCTGATCAGACCGGGTTCATGCCGAACAGAGGTACGGACAACAATCTGAGGCGCCTTTACGTCAATCTACAGGTCTCCCACGACAACGCTGGCACAAGAACCATTGCCACGCTTGACGCTGAAAAAGCGTTCGATTCAGTTGAATGGCCGTACCTCTGGGAGGTGCTACGTCTGTTTGGGCTGGGTGACAGGTTCATCTCCTGGGTTCAGCTCATGTATTCATCTCCTCTGGCCAGGATCAGAACCAATGACGAAGTATCAGACCCATTCCCACTGAAGAGAGGCACCCGGCAGGGCTGCCCGCTCTCCCCCCTCCTCTTCGCACTGGCAATTGAGCCGGCAGCTGCTTTGCTTTGCTCGGCACCCGAGGTCGTTGGGCTATCGGTGGGGAGATTGGTCGAGAAGGTGGCACTTTATGCAGACGATATGTTGCTATTCCTGGGTGACGCGGGGCCCTCACTTACAGCAGCACTCCGTATCTTAGATCAGTTTGGTGGTTACTAAGGTATCCGTATAAACTGGGACAAATCCCTACTCTACCCAATTGATGGTGCTGGTCCACCCTTACTTCCGCATGCCCAACTGAAATGGGTCTCAAGCTTTAAGTACTTGGGAATTTTGATTGATAAAGATATCAGCCAATATATATCTATGAACCTTCAACCTGTTATTGACCATTTTTCTCGTAGAGCTACCTCCTGGACGTCTCTTCCGCTTTCAGTCGTGGGGCGGGTGAATCTCTTCAAGATGCTATTCCTCCCCAGGTTTAATTATGTCTTCCGCCAATCACCAGTGTGGATCCCCCAATCCATTTTTCGGTTGGTGGATTCAATACTGTCCAGTTTTATCTGGGGGGAGGGTGTACCGCAACTGTCGCTGACCACACTACAACTCCCCATTGATGGTGGTGGACTCGCTCTTCCCAATCTACGAAGGTATTTTTTGGCCTCGGTTCTCGTGACTACACGATGGTGGTTCAGTCAGGACGAACGCAACACCGCAGCATTACTGGAAGCAGCAGTCGTCGGTTCTCAAGAATCTCTTACCAACCTTCCCTTTAGGGGAATCAATCAATTCTCCAATATTACAGCCCCAATGAAAACCACTATCAAGGCATGGGAGAATAGCAGATCAGGCCTGCGGAAACCGAACACCCTCTCCCCCTTCACACCACTCTGGGGTAACCCTAAGTTGGCAAATTTCACCTCCATTCCAGACGTGCATTTATGGGCCTCCACGGGTATTAAACAGGTGGTCCATTTAGCTCCAGCTGGAACGCTGCTAACTTTTCCACAACTGAAAGCTAAATATCACCTGCCAAACAAAATGCTCTTTCGGTACCTTCAGGTCCGACATGCATGGCAGACCCAGTTCCCAGGCTCCTGGACGTGGGAATCCGACCCAATAGAAGGTATTCTCCTACGGGAATATCTGGACAGACCCCTTTCTGAGGTCTATGCCAGATTGGCCCCGCTATCCACCCCTAGACTCGATAAAGCCAGAATCAAGTGGGAGACTGATGTGGGCCCTATATCTGACTCAGAATGGGGGGATTTCCTAAGCTGCATGGACGGGATCTCGATCTCTGCTGTGGACAAATTTTTGCATCTTAAACTAATTTACAGAACCTATTGCACCCCACTTGAGTTACGAGCCATTTATGCAGATAGATCGGAGCTCTGCCCAAAATGCAAAAGGGAGCCTGGATCCTTCTTCCATATGACCTGGACTTGCGACTTGGTTTATAACTACTGGACACAGGTAGCTGCCCTGCTGACCGAGGTTATGGGAGAGAGGATTGTGGTGGACCCTAGGACTTTACTTCTGGGTTTATATACTGATGCTACTCTTTCCACACATCACATCACTCTATTCAACATCCTGTGTATGTATGCTAGGAAGGAAGTTTTCCACAAATGGTTCTCTGATGATCCTCCCTCTAAGGCCCTATGGATTAAGAAAATCAACAAAGCAATAACATGGTACAAACTCACATATTTAACCACTTGAGGACCACAGTCTTTCTACCCCTTAAGGACCGGCCACTTTTTTTCCATTCAGACCACTGCAGCTTTCACGGTTTATTGCTCGCTCATACAACCTACCACCTAAATGAATTTTGGCTCCTTTTCTTGTCACTAATAAAGCTTTCTTTTGGTGCTATTTGATTGCTCCTGCGATTTTTACTTTTTATTATATTCATCAAAAAAGACATGAATTTTGGCAAAAAAATGATTTTTTTAACTTTCTGTGCTGACAATTTTCAAATAAAGTAAAATTTCTGTATACATGCAGCGCGAAAAATGTGGACAAACATGTTTTTGATAAAAAAAAAACCATTCAGTGTATATTTATTGGTTTGGGTAAAAGTTATAGCGTTTACAAACTATGGTGCAAAAAGTGAATTTTGCCATTTTCAAGCATCTATGACTTTTCTGACCCCCTGTCATGTTTCATGAGGGGCTAGAATTCCAGGATAGTATAAATACCCCCCAAATGACCCCATTTTGGAAAGAAGACATCCCAAAGTATTCACTGAGAAGCATAGTGAGTTCATAGAAGATATTATTTTTTGTCACAAGTAAGCGGAAAATGACACTTTGTGACAAAAAAAAAGAAAAAAAAAAAGAATCCATTTCTTCTAACTTGCGACAAAAAAAAATGAAATCTGCCACGGACTCACCATGCCCCTCTCTGAATACCTTGAAGTGTCTACTTTCCAAAATGGGGTCATTTGTGGGGTGTGTTTACTGTCCTCGCATTTTGGGGGGTGCTAATTTGTAAGCACCCCTGTAAAGCCTAAAGGTGCTCATTGGACTTTGGGCCCCTTAACGCAGTTAGGCTGCAAAAAAGTGCCACACATGTGGTATTGCCGTACTCAAGAGAAGTAGTAGAATGTGTTTTGGGGTGTATTTTTACACATACCCATGCTGGGTGGGAGAAATATCTCTGTAAATGACAATTTTTTCATTTTTTTTACACACAATTGTCCATTTACAGAGTTATTTCTCCCACCCAGCATGGGTATGTGTAAAAATACACCCCAAAACACATTTTACTACTTCTCCCGAGTACGGCGATACCACATGTGTGGCACTTTTTTGCACCCTAACTGCGCTAAAGGGCCCAAAGTCCAATGAGTACCTTTAGGATTTCACAAGTCATTTTGCGGAATTTGATTTCCAGACTACTCCTCACGGTTTAGGGCCCCTAAAATGCCAGGGCAGTATAGGAACCCCACAAATGACCCCATTTTAGAAAGAAGACACCCCAAGGTATTCCGTTAGGAGTATGGTGAGTTCATAGAAGATTTTATTTTTTGTCAAAAGTTAGCGGAAAATTGATTTTTATTGTTTTTTTCACAAAGTGTTATTTTCCACTAACTTGTGACAAAAAATAAAATCTTCTATGAACTCACCATACTCCTAACGGAATACCTTGAGGTGTCTTCTTTCTAAAATGGGGTCATTTGTGGGGTTCCTATACTGCCCTGGCATTTTAGGGGCCCTAAACCATGAGGAGTAGTCTGGAAATCAAATTCCGCAAAATGACCTGTGAAATCCTAAAGGTACTCATTGGACTTTGGGCCCTTTAGCGCAGTTAGGGTGCAAAAAAGTGCCACACATGTGGTATCGCCGTACTCGGGAGAAGTAGTACAATGTGTTTTGGGGTGTATTTTTACACATACCCATGCTGGGTGGGAGAAATAACTCTGTAAATGGACAATTGTGTGTAAAAAAATCAAAAGATTGTCATTTACAGAGGTATTTCTCCCACCCAGCATGGGTATGTGTAAAAATACACCCCAAAACACATTGTACTACTTCTCCCGAGTATGGCAATACCACATGTGTGGCACTTTTTTGCACCCTAACTGCGCTAAAGGGCCCAAAGTCCAATGAGTACCTTTAGGATTTCACAGGTCATTTTGCGAAATTTGATTTCCAGACTACTCCTCACGGTTTAGGGCCCCTAAAATGCCAGTTCAGTATAGGAACCCCACAAATGACCCCATTTTAGAAAGAAGACACCCCAAGGTATTCCGTTAGGAGTATGGTGAGTTCATAGAAGATTTTATTTTTTGTCACAAGTTAGTGGAAAATGACACTTTGTGAAAAAAACAATAAAAATCAATTTTCCGCTAACTTTTGACAAAAAATAAAATCTTCTATGAACTCACCATACTCCTAACGGAATACCTTTGGGTGTCTTCTTTCTAGAATGGGGTCATTTGTGGGGTTACTATACTGCCCTGGCATTTTAGGGGCCCTAAACCGTGAGGAGTAGTCTTGAAACCAAATGTCGCAAAATGACCCTTGAAATCCTAAAGGTACTCATTGGACTTTGGGCCCCTTAGCGTACTTAGGGTGTAAAAAAGTGCCACACATGTGGTACCGCCGTACTCAGGAGAAGTAGTATAATGTGTTTTGGGGTGTATTTTTACACATACCCATGCTAAGTGGGAGAAATATCTCTGTAAATGACAATTGTTTGATTTGATTTACACACAATTGACCATTTACATAGAAATTTCTCCCACCCAGCATGGGTATGTGTAAAAATACACCCCAAAACACATTATACTACTTTTCCTGAGTATGGCGGTACCACATGTGTGACACTTTTTTGCAGCCTAGGTGCGCTAAGGGGCCCAACGTCCTATTCACGGGTCATTTTGAGGCATTTGTTTTCTAGACTACTCCTCGCGGTTTAGGGCCCCTAAAATGCCAGGGCAGTATAGGAACCCCACAAGTGACCCCATTTTAGAAAGAAGACACCCCAAGGTATTCCGTTAGGTGTATGGCGAGTTCATAGAAGATTTTATTTTTTGTCACAAGTTAGTGAAAAATGACACTTTGTGAAAAAAAACCAATAAAAATCAATTTCCGCTAACTTTTGACAAAAAATAAAATCTTCTATGAACTCGTCATACACCTAACAGAATACCTTGGGGTGTCTTTTTTTCTAAAATGGGGTCACTTGTGGGGTTCCTATACCGCCCTGGCATTTTACGGGCCCAAAACCGTGAGTAGTCTGGAAACCAAATGTCTCAAAATGACTGTTCAGGGGTATAAGCATCTGCAAATTTTGATGACAGGTGGTCTATGAGGGGGCGAATTTTGTGGAACCGGTCATAAGCAGGGTGGCCTTTTAGATGACAGGTTGTATTGGGCCTGATCTGATGGATAGGAGTGCTAGGGGGGTGACAGGAGGTGATTGATGGGTGTCTCAGGGGGTGGTTAGAGGGGAAAATAGATGCAATCAATGCACTGGGGAGGTGATCGGAAGGGGGTCTGAGGGGGATCTGAGGGTTTGGCCGAGTGATCAGGAGCCCACACGGGGCAAATTAGGGCCTGATCTGATGGGTAGGTGTGCTAGGGGGTGACAGGAGGTGATTGATGGGTGTCTCAAGGTGTGATTAGAGGGGGGAATAGATGCAAGCAATGCACTGGCGAGGTGATCAGGGCTGGGGTCTGAGGGCATTCTGAGGGTGTGGGCGGGTGATTGAGTGCCCTAGGGGCAGATAGGGGTCTAATCTGATAGGTAGCAGTGACAGGGGGTGATTGATGGGTAATTAGTGGGTGTTTAGGGTAGAGAACAGATGTGAACACTGCACTTGGGAGGTGATCGGACGTCGGATCTGCGGGTGATCTATTGGTGTGGGTGGGTGATCAGATTGCCCGCAAGGGGCAGGTTAGGGGCTGATTGATGGGTGGCAGTGACAGCGGGTGATTGATGGGTGGCAGTGACAGGGGGTGATTGATGGGTGATTGATAGGTGATTGACAGGTGATCAGTGGGTTATTACAGGGAAGGACAGATGTAAATAATGCCCTGGCGAATTGATAAGGGGGGGTCTGAGGGCAATCTGAGCGTGTAGGCGGGTGATTGGGTGCCCGCAAGGGGCAGATTAGGGTCTGATCTGATGGGTAACAGTGACAGGTGGTGATAGGGGGTGATTGATGGGTAATTAGTGGGTGTTTAGAGGAGAGAATAGATGGAAACACTGCGCTTGGGTGGTGATCTGATGTCGGATCTGCGGGCGATCTATTGGTGTGGGTGGGTGATCAGTTTGCCCGCAAGGGGCAGGTTAGGGGCTGATTGATGGGTGGCAGTGACAGGGGTGATTGATGGGTGGCAGTGACAGGGGGTGATTGATGGGTGATTGACAGGTGATTGACAGGTGATCAGTGGGTTATTACAGGGAAGGACAGATGTAAATAATGCCCTGGCAAATTGATAAGGGGGGGTCTGAGGGCAATCTGAGCGTGTAGGCGGGTGATTGGGTGCCCGCAAGGGGCAGATTAGGGTCTGATCTGATGGGTAACAGTGACAGGTGGTGATAGGGGGTGATTGATGGGTGATTGATGGGTAATTAGTGAGTGTTTAGAAGAGAGAATAGATGGAAACACTGCGCTTGGGTGGTGATCTGATGTCGGAACTGTGGGCGATCTATTGGTGTGGGTGGGTGATCAGTTTGCCCGCAAGGAGCAGGTTAGGGGCTGATTGTTGGGTGGCAGTGACAGGGGGTGATTGATGGGTGATAGGTGATTGGCAGGTGATTGACAGGTGATCAGTGGGTTATTACAGGGAAGGACAGATGTAATTAATGCACTGGTGAATTGATA